>NW_019272304.1:7500-50830 GCF_002738345.1 Cucurbita maxima | reverse complement strand
TTGAAAGAAATTCTATTATTTGATTTACAATCTTAAAGTAC
This sequence comes from Cucurbita maxima, assembly GCF_002738345.1. Lineage (NCBI taxonomy): Eukaryota > Viridiplantae > Streptophyta > Magnoliopsida > Cucurbitales > Cucurbitaceae > Cucurbita > Cucurbita maxima. The sequence continues at coordinate 50,789 of NW_019272304.1, read as the reverse complement.
TAGTCGATATTGCATTTATCCTTTTTAGGTTCAGCTGCTATGCCTTATTATGAGAGTGATTATTCTTATATCTAGAACACAGATAGAACTTCGAGGAAAGGGATCTATGCCTTATTATGAGAGTGATTATTCTTATATCTAGAACACAGATAGAACTTCGAGGAAAGGGATAGGAAAGACAGACCAGACCGAAGGCTAACCTTCCATTCTCAGTCTATTCCCTTCTATAGCGTCTTAGCTTTACAGATGCAACTAAGAACTTCTCAAGCGCTGTGCCTTCAGAACAGAGGAGAAAGATTTAGATAAAGCGCTAATTGAGGTCCCGTTGTTTTCTGCTGGATTTGTATCAGGAAGATCAAAGAATTACGGCATAGGGTGGTAGAGTTTAGAGTGAAACATGGGCTCTGCGAATGCGAGTAAGGCTGCTTGCTTGGAATGAGACGTATTGGAAAGAAAGCTGGTTGATTGATGTCTAGCTAATCCGCTTTGTAACGATATCGCAGGGTTGTAGTGACTGAAATGAGCAAACGATGTGAGTATTACGGAGAGGAAAGATGCACGACTAGATCTGAATCTTATACTTAATTGATGAGTCAGGAAGGAGATTATAAACCTTCCTTAGCTTATAGGACCAGATATATATATTCTTTCTTCCCATACGAGTGATTTATTCTTATCTGTCTTTAATTTAGACACTAAGACTAAAGTATTATAAGGATATTCTATTGTATTGAGTGCAAGATGTTTTCGTCCTCAGTCCGCAATTATTATTGAACGGCTCTTGATGGCCTTCTCCTTTTTCAAGGGCAGATTCTCTATTAATTTATATTGTTGTAATACGTTCAACTTTTATTAAAATCAAGTATTGAAAGCCTATTCTATAGGGCTAGCTTTGGATCAATGTCCCCAAGGAGGATCTGAACCGACCTATGAGAGTAGTGGATTCTGTATGATATGATAACGTCTGTGAGTAGTCAACATCTGTATCAATAGCTGAGTCAATCAAAAGAAGGGCTTCTTCATTCGCTGAGGCCCAGCAATTCCTTTACATCAAGAGCCATAAGAATTTGATGGCAACACGACACACAAGAAGTAGACATTTTTTTATTGGATGGTGGCAAGTTTTAGGTTCCTTTGCTTTCGGTACAATTAGAATCTCTAGGGTCTCAAGTGGAAGCAATTCAAGCGCATGTCAAAAGTTAGTGAGGAGGGATCAGATCTTGGGAGTTTTTTATGCCCTCCTTCAGGTGTGTTAAGAGTCAGGTTCGATAGGACCAGGAAGAGAAGGTAAAGTGATTCCACAATTGTAAGATAGGCTCATGAATGGCAAGTTAGAGCGCTATTTCCCAGTTTAGCATTTGCATTTTCCTACAACCCCTGGCAAGGAAGAAGGATTATTGAAGGCAGTCTTACATTTAGTCGGATATAAAGAGTACCATAATATAGAATGGTAGTTCTTGCTCTTGGAGGAGCGCTAAGGCATATAGTTTCGGTGCTCAGAGTGTTTCCAGGATTGTCCTCAAATTGGAACAACAAGAATAGTGTGTGCCAGGTTTACAGCCAGTATAGTTAAGGGAAGGAATACTTAGAGTGAAAGTGGGGCTAGTAAATAGTGGGATTTTTTATCCAATGCTAATCCCTGCCTTTCTTTAGAGACAGTTCCGAGGAATGGAGTTGTAATGTTTAGCTCATCTAATCTAGTTGGATTAGTGGAGTCTCTTTGTAAGGCTAATTTCTTCCCCCCTAATAACCTGTTGGAGTCGCATATTTTGTATAGGCGTGTAAGGATACCTTCCGAAAGCCTTGATTTTGAATTATGCCTTTTTTCTTTAAGGTCAGAGTAGTGAGGAATTCTTTGCTAAGGGAGGAGATAGGAGGGACTACTCGAGCTTTCTTTCATATGCGGTCATGTAATATGTTTGATAGAGCTGTTATATGTCATGTAGGGGCGTTAAGGTTCGTTCCTTCTCCATGCGAACTCTGCTTCAGTTTGAGGAAGTTATAGGCTAGTTTCATTCCATGGATCTTTATGGAGTTTCCGGGCTTTGAGTCCAAGAAGTTGGTAAAGGATTCAGTCTTATTGTCAGCCTTTCCAGCAGGAAGATTTGCCAAGGCAATGAACATGAACTCTTTTCATCGTATCATTCTGACGTCGAATTTCTGGACTGAACCCGACTTCTCTTATCCCTCTCCCCTTAACTCTCGTGCGTGGTAGGGTGGGGCTCTAAAACACCATTTTCATTCGTCCTTGTAGCTCACTTCGTGAAAAGAAGGAGATCCATGCACTGAGTCGTCCAATAGTATATCCCAAGCTCCTTGCAAACAGGATAAGCCTAACTTGGAATCAAAGCTAGCAGCTCACCCGTAATACTCAATTCACAATTCACATTGACCTGACCCTTCTCTACTTGACTCTACATCATAGCTTGCAAACGTTAATCCTCAAAAAAGATATCCATCAAAATAGAGCATCTCGAAGGATTCAATCCAGCCACGCCTTTACCCTATTACTACCTAGAGGACGTAGCTGGCACACAAAACAAAGGAAAGGGGGGTTTGGGGTCGGCACATGGTCAGCGGTCGGTGGTGGATGAGTCAAGGCGCTTCCTCTTTTTGATAGATTCTTTATAGACATAGACATGCGAGTGGAGAAGGAATTATGATCTACTTGGCTCTTTCTTATCCGCTTGTGGGAGTTGCAGAAGCTACTACAAATTTGGGAATTGAAAGACCTGATTTTGTTGAATATTAATATGAATCAAAATTCGTATGGTCATGCGGTTTTTACAGGGTAGGACGTAGAGATAGATATGGTGAGCATAGTGGAACAAGGCTCATATCAACAACTCTACCTGAAGAATATATGGAATGAGAAGTTTACGTATTTTAGAAGTCAAGAAGCCAGATCGAAGTCAACCACATCCCACAGCCTCTTATTGGATCTCGCTTGGGTTGTCCTTGGCAAATCCTTAGAGCGTTATAAGCGAGCTTCCATCTCTCCTAGCCAAAGATGCCTTATTGTCTTTGACTTTGCTTTCTTAATTCTAGCTTTGAGCCCTTCCCTTTGACTTCCTTATTTAACTTAATGCTTTAAAAGGCCAACCATTGAGCCTAGCGCTAAAGCCCTATTGCACCTAACCATGAAAGTCTCCCATATTTCAGCGGAGCCAACACTCCGCCTGGAGGACAACCACCAACTTCCTACAGTACACCCTTATCTGTCCGGAGCACGCACCTTCATTCAGCCATGTGAGCGCGTCACCAGATAGTCGAGCGCTTAGCTTACAGCACCTTATTCGTCTTCGGTCGATCAACCCTATACTATAAGACGAAAGCAGCTTAGACTGACACTACCTCACCTGCTGATGCGGAATATGATTTTGATTTCAATAAGCCCAACTTAAACAGTTAAGAGATTTTTGAAGGGACATTCTAGTTTTGCCAGATATTTCATTGTTGGATGAAGATCAAATTGTTTATTCCTTCCCGGAATCCCGATCTTTCACTGCCTTCCTCTGATGGATAACTCCTTTCTTTCCCCCATCTATCGGAGTCTTGAACGAATGCCCCGACGGATCCAACTATTTCATAACCTGTCCCTGCAATGATATGGCTGGATGTATTGCTTGAAATTCTTGCTTTATTGGAGTTGGCCCTTGAGAAAGAATCTGATTCTATTATCAAAGGTATTCTCATTCAGAGATCTTTCTTTCATTTCCATGTGGGGGGAGGCCGCTGTGCTGGCTGCTGGCTGATTGGTCCTCATGTCGATTGAGAGAAGAATGTGCAGGACAGACGGTCTGCTAAAATGTATGGCTCGGGGTTGACGATACGTGAAGTGATGTTTTAGTGGGAGTTCCGGAGAACGGGGTGTAGAGACCTTAAACAGTGAAGTATTGAAGCTTCGGTAGCGAGAAGCAAGCATATGGCATATATCTATTTTAAGTAAACATATAACGGTTCGCTCGACTCACTTAGGTTTTTGTCAGATGGAGCATATCCCCAACCACACCGACAACAGGCTGCTGGAGACTTGCCTTAGGCTACTCAACATACGGTCGTGAGAATTGAGTATTATTTGACTATGAGGTCTTCTTTCGTTTCCTAAAGCACGCTTCTGTAAAGTCATACCATTTCTCCTTTTCTACCATGAGGAATTGAGCTTTATCCGCTTCAGAATAAGGAAGGTCAAGGGAAAGATAGCATAGCCGGGTCAGAGGATAGAATGTCTTTCACTTTTTCTATTTCTAAAGAAGAGTCGAACACAAGAAACCAAGCCTAGTCTAAAGGGATAGAAGTCTCGATCGGCTAATTAATCAGATTCAGCTTATTTGAAACAACTAGGGCGAGTGACTTCGTTCCTCGGCTAACCAACCCTTGAATTCCCAAATTGAAATAGGGCTACAGACGATCTACTGATTCTTGATCCTTTAAGGATGTAAATGAGAAGAGAGGGCATGTCACGATGCTGGAGTTGACGGTGTACCCCACGCCTATAAGGATCATCTTCCCTTTCAACCAAAAGGTGAAAGTTCACAGGGGGCCTAATCATATTTGATGAAGCTCTTGAGAGATTTAGGGTCTTGGACTGATCCCTCCAAATGATTAAGACTAAAATGCTTAGTTTCTGTCTTCGAGTCCGACTATTTCCTTGAGTCTGGTGATGAGTCGTTTGATCTCGATGCCATAACCCTCGATGAACTTGGTGATTGTATTCTTCCTGAACTAAACATGAATGAAATTCTTTCTGGTTCAGAGTCTCTTTTGCTTGCTGATGTTCATGATGATGATTAATTGGTTAATGTAATCATTCAACTTATAATGAATCATAGGAAGGCCTAGACTTAGAAGATCATAAATGATTAAAGGAGTGTTTCGAACAGGTTAAGGTCAAACCTCAAGATCATGCACAACTTGCCATGGATGGAACGGAGACTGTTAACTTAGGTACCGATGATGAGATCAAGGAGGTCAGGGACCACATGAAAGGCCTAGGGGGAGTAGTTGATAGCCCTTATGAAGGATCGAAGAGCTTAGTGTGAAACTAAGGATTAAGGAAGGTTTCCACCTGGCATAAGCTAAGGTACCTCGTTCATTAGTCACTACCCCCTGCATGGTCAACTCTTGCCGGGTTAATGTATTTGAATGAATTATATATTCATTATTACGCGTAGAGATACCTATTGATAGTGGTTTGTTCATGCATCAATAGTAGAGTAGCTATTAGTATAGTTTAAGAGAAGTGACAAGATCATCAAAAAGGGAGGCACTCAAGCTTGACGTTATTACCTCTCAATTGGTAGGAAAGATTTGAGACTGGAGCATACGCCTTCTTCCTCTATGGATAGGGCGACATGACACGGGTTAGAAAGGAGAAGAAATTGATCACGTCCCCTTCTCAACAACCTTTACCACATCAGTAGATAGAGTCGATTTCCTATCCTTGGTAAACTCTTGTTCTTTTGAAATGTCGTCCAGTCGAGGTGCCTGAATAAATGAATTATCCTGAGACATCATTCGAGTTAGCATCCAAGTATGCATGTGAGTTCGCGCAGTACAAGGGAATTCCTACTTTTCTCAAACTAAGCAGAGCAGGTGACTTGTTGGTGCAATGTGAGCCCGTTTTAACAACAGAAAATTGCCTGTCATAGTCCCGTCAAACCTCTGCTTGTGATTTAGATAGCCAGAATGATGACTAATAGAATAGGCAAGAGCCAACAGCAAATACAATTCGAGGAGCGGAATCTGGATCTGATGTTAATATCTTGATTCTTTTTAAGCTTAGCTTAACGGAAAGAGGCATACAATTCAATGAATATTTCAATGTGACTCCCGTATTAACCATCTGATGCATTACTAATGTCAGAATTCATTTTTGAATGGCGCATAAAAGAATGTTCTTACATTACGGACTTGGTCTTACCTTTTTGCCCAACTATTAGAGCGTGAGAATTTGTATCAATTAGAATAGAAATAATAATTCAATCAGCATTTTGAAAGGCCTCAACAGTAGATACTAACAACGCCTATTTAGCTATCAAAGAGAAAACTGCAACTAGCTTAGATTCTGCTGACTCAGATCAGATGCTGGTGGTCTAACTTGAATGGAATATCCCGAACAAGACGAAAGTGCCCATTGACTAAGAAGCTGGGCGTGCCGGTTTGAGGGCCTACATCGACTAGGCCTCCCGTTGCCCTCAGTTAGCGGGGGAAGCGATCTGTCTTAAACAAGAATATTGGCAGGGAATGATATTGAATGTGAATGAGTGATATGGGAAGAAGGGAGAATTTCTTGTACGTATGATATGGGGTCGAGATCCGTTATTAATGAATGTCTCCTCTGGCTGCTTCTTTTGGGGATTGCCCTTCTTAAGGAGATTGCTGCCTTCCTCGTTCAGTGCTCCCTCTCAATCAATGCCCGGGAATTGAACTATGATAAATGGACTTCAAGAATACATAGATCTGGAGATAGGCAATTTAGATAGACCGATTCCAATATCAAATAGTGTCCCGCAAACTACTAGGAAGCCGACTACATAGGTAGGGGGCGTGCTGACATGCTTGACTTTTGGTCCGCTAGCTGAGCCATAAAGACTTCTTCATTCAACGGATTGAATTCATTCATTCATTCACTGGCTTGACTCTCTAAGAAGGTCGATCCAAAGCCATTGCTTGAAGCGATTTCCTTGACCAAAGTCTGCTACCGAAGCGGGCACACAACCAACCGGAAGTCAAAGTCAGGATGGTGGTCGATTATTCTATTAATCAGTAGGAATCCGCTTCTCCATCCCCTTCCTACAAGACCGCTTATTTGATTCTACTCTCTCTTATATAAGTTCATTTCTGATTCACTTCTTCCCATTCATTCCAAGTGGAAAAAGTCTGATTATTTCTTTGCAAGCATTACGGAAAATTCGTTAGCTAATTCAATTCATCGTACCTCTGGGCACTTTACTGAGTAACGTAGGAAGTGAGTTAGTCAGTCAGTAGCTTGAGTGAGGGAAGACAGAAATGAGATCAGAGAGAAAGATGAGTTTGATTCATCAAATAGAAAGTCTTATCGATAGAACGCTTCGGTTGAAGGGTCTCGTATCAAAGAACTTGCTGGGATCGAAGAACATCCTGAGCATAGGCTCGTCAGAGGGAAATGAATAGATGAGCTCCACTTCGCCTTGCTTCTTTGTTGGCTTTCTAGCCTTGCGTTAGCGAGTTAATTCCAATTTCCTTAAGAAGGGCCTCTAACACCTCAAACAGGTATAGGTAATTCCAGGAATTACAATGCTCAGACTTCACAAACCAAGGGTAAGGAAGTCTCCCCAATATCAATGCTCAACAACCGGACAAACAGCCCTACACAGAGCTAGACATGCCGCTGGGCGTGGTATACAAGATAGCATGACGCAAAGGAATTATTTCGAATCCATAATCGAAAGCCTTAGGAACAAAGCTTGAGGAAGACTGTGACTTCCCCAAAGAAAGGACACAAGACTGATGTGTGTAGAACTCTCAGAACAGTGGTCCAGGATCTCATAGATAATGGATCAATAATTCCACCATCACCTAACTAAGTCAAGTGTTACTGCGAATCCACTTCCTAAGCACGAGGCTACCTCGAGGATGAAGATGAGATGGACTATACCTACCTATAATCAATCCTGAAGAAAGGAAGCAAGGGTAGATGGGACAGCCCTCGGGGAAATTGAACAATAAGGTGTTCTACACTGCACCACCTTATGTGAGCATACCATAGGAATCCATCATTCCAACGGGATGGGGTCCAGATGTTGAAGAAAAGGACCGTCAGAAGGAAGATATGGACATAGACATGGACTGGGATGAGTTTACTGATGCCATGACCACTGGGATTTCTTCATAGACGAAATGGACTTAGATGACTTACCAGCACCTAGTGACAATGATTGTATGGTGCTTGACCTCAACGACTTTATTGAGGAAGATTGCATCAATGCCATCACTAGAAATAGAAGGCAGTACCCATCGCGAAAATCAAGCTAGATCCAATCCCAGAAAGAAGAGGATCTTATTCTCAAACAACTAAACTAAAAAAAAAAGACTCAAGCTAATATCTCGATCTGGAGTCTTATACAGTCCTCATACCAACCATCGCCAAGCCCCTTGAGTAAAGCACACAATCAGTGCCAAGTACCTAGTAAGACTTCGTCAGAAACATTCGTGGCAACATTGATGAATGCTACCAGGACAGCCGCCACTTCATTGACAAAGACCTTTCCTCAGGTAGAAGTTCTCACTTCAAGGCACTGTACATTAGAGTAATGGCTTGTGGAAAACCCTACAAAGAAAGTCAAATGGTACTCAAAGACAATGGCTCAGCTTTGAATGTCTGTCCATTAAAGGTTGCAACTGAGGCTTGAGGCATCATCTTTCACTCCTTCTGACCTAATTGTTCAGTCAAGAATACCAAAAGAGAGGTCTTAGGTGTAGCCACCTTGGATGTGAGCATTGGACTGCATGATCGGGAGGGCATGAAAATTCTTTCCTCAGACTACTTTGACTTTACAGTACTCAATTTCATCGAGCCTATATGTTTAAATCTGTTACTTGGCAAACTGTGGTTGCACCAAACAAAAGGGGGGCCAGGCCATCCTCTGTGCACCTGAAACAAGAATTCCCCCTCGGAACTTCCTTCGGTGGTAACCAGGGATTTGCATGGAAAACATGGCAAGGTCAATAATGCCCCCCAATACTATAAATCCAACCTGAGGCTTCTTTTGCCGCTTTATCTTTATCCGGGTTTGATTTCGACACAGTTCAGGTTTTTGACCATTTGGATAGTAAGGAGCTCATTGGTCTTTACTTTGACCCATATGCAAATCACGCAGTGACTAACATCATGAGGAAGATTGATTACTTCCCATTCTTGGGGTTAGGGAAGAATCAGCAAGGCATAACAGAAATACCAGAATACCCAACCTCTATACGGGAAATGATACGCTCCTTCGAAGGAAGATCAAAGGGAGCGAGAGGCCAGACTTTTGATTGGAAAATGCGCCCCTACTTCAAAACCCTTAACGGTTACTTTGTCAAGGGGCAGATTTCCTTTTTGTGGCTTTCCTGAGCCTTTGGTATTGCCCTACTACTTAAAAGAGAATGTCGGGGTTTGATTTCAATCTTCTTCGATACCAGCCTCAAGCTAGAAGACTTTGAGCCGGTGCAGCTGATGGAAAAGGATTGGGGAGAGAACATGGACTCTCTTTGAGAATGTTTATGTCCTTGAAGATGGAGATGAAATTGAGCCAATAGGGTTGATTCGGTCTTCCACTCCAGAATTGGTACCTCGCAGAAGAGTCCAGACCTATGCATCTAGAGTAAGAACCAGAGTCCGAGTCTGAAACCGAGTCAGAGTGTCTGAGTCCAACTCTTCCTTGTATCAGTCTGAGTCTGATAGTGAATCTCCTTTTAAAGAGGTAACCTCTTCCTTTTACCCTTTTTTTGAAAAAGGGGTCTCACTAAGCAAATATTGGGTGGGCTACAGCCTCTTTCTTTTCTTTTCCGAACAAGCTATAGCTTTTGAATCGAAGCCAGGTCACTCTTTCTAAAGAGAATCAAATCTGATTATGAGAATGAAATCTTCTCCGGGATTCTCTTTTCTAAGTGCCTTCAAGCGCTTACTCAATGTCAAACCAATGAAAAGAGTCCTAGTCCACCACAGCTGAATGCATACTTTTCTAGTTAGCCCGCCGGCAGAGAAGGAAAGGAAAGAAAAATGACTTGCTTCAACTGAAGAAAGGAATGTCCCATGACTCAGGCATTCGCTTGCTGCGGATTCGGCCATAAGAACAGACTCGGTGACAGTGAGGTTTGAAATCAATCTTTGTTTGATTGATCTTGCACTTTCATTTCAAGTAGTGCTTGAGAGAGGAAATGGCAAAGCCAAGAACCAAGCTGACTGAATGAAAGCTAACAATTTCATTGCCTCACAGCCTGAATGCCTGCTTCCCGCTCCGAACCTGGATGACTGAATTTCCTGTGCCCTATTCACTCTCTTCCTTCTCATTCATTGATCTAAAACAACTCTTGCTTGAAAGGACAGTTGAATTAATAAGGTGCTCAAACTCAAAATAGAACGTTCCTTTCGCAATGCAAGGCCGATATCTTTCATAGCAACCAAGGATGAGTTCGATCCATTAGTTCTTCTCTATGGCTTCTTTTTCTATTTAGTAGAAAGCCTGGTTTAAGGTGTCCCCATTTTCTTCATACTCGATAGAAGGGCCGATAAAGGCTAGTCGGCGATACGGCTATTTATTCACAAAATTGCCACTTCTGTGTTAAGAGTTATATTCCGCGAAAGCTTCTTCTCCAGATTCCACAAGTAAAGGGTTCATTAGGCTTTGCCCAACCCCCCCTCAGGGATCGCGGAGTCAGGTAGATCAACAACTTGTACATATCTCCTGGAAAAAAATATCCTATCACCAGACCTCATAATATCCCATCCGAGGTCTTAGTCGAGACTTGGCTTTACGTCCTTTGGTCTTTCATTTTTCGTTTTAGTCAAATGTCTCCGGTGCAAGGCTATCTTTCTTTCATTCCAATTTTCCATGATTGATATTCCTCTGTATTCTGTTGTGCTCAGCGAACGGATAAAGCCTAGGATGGGAAGTCGCATCTCTTTCGGAGTTGAATCGGGAATCCTACTCGAAATCAGAATCGAATCACGCGCTCTCAGAGAACGAAAGACTCCATAGCCGCCTAGTATGAAAAGTTGGGAAAGTCGTCCTGTACTACATCCGTAAGCCTTCCATGTATTGCATTCGTTCGTCAGGGAATGTTAGCCCCTATTGGAACTCCAATTAGGGTAATTTGACTTCTACGTACAAGTGGACCAGCCAGTCCGTCAGTCTGGTAATTGATTCCGTATTTAAGGCCGTCCTAGCTTTCCAATTTCTTTGTCCTAACAGCGTTCGAAGCCCTTGCTTTAGATTCATTCTTTCCTATCTCTCTTTTGAGTGTGGTATGAGTCTAAGTGTATTAGTTTATAGTGTATAAAGAATTTGCTTCCGTTTTTTGTGTAATCAGATTCTACTTGATTTGATTTGCCAAGGAAGAACGAAAAGGATTCTTGCAAGCGGGCAAACTTAAGCTTTTTCTTCCTTCCATGCTGCTTTTCTATCCAGGATCTAGCTGGATTCGCAGCTGATGCCAACAACGCTCTGGCTGTAGGTCGCTTTAGGTTTCATTCCAACACCTCAGTGTGTTGCAAGGGTGATACGCTTCGGGAGAGGTCCCCAAAGAAAGATCCGATCTTTCCTCCAGACTACGCTTTCGCATACCCTGAAGAGATTTGAATGAAGACTTTTTCTAGAAAGGATGGATGCCCCAGTCTCTCTCATACCTAACAAAGGTACTGTCAGGTCAGGTTGCTTTGGCACCTGATGCTAGATTAGACGACTTTATAGACAGTCCAATGTTTATATGAACATGGCAAGAACAAAAAGTGGATGTGACAACTTGGAAGTTTGGTATCATATTCCGTATATTCGATTGGTTTGTCGAGCAATCAGGACCTTCATGTTCTGGTTAGCCAAGTAGAGTCGTCTAGTGATAAGTCCTTGGGAGGAGATTGATCCTCTCCGAATAGACTATCAGACTATAAGACTTTATAGAAGGGATGCCCCCAATGCGGTAATAGCCCGTAGAGACCCACGTAATTCAAAATAGGTGAACTTGCTAGAATGTTGTTTAATAAATATCGGTAACTGGCTTAAAAAGCTCTATCCCCTACGTCAGCTGGCTGAAAAAAGCAATTTCTCTGAGGGAAATTGAAACAAGTCCCAACCATGAGGCTTTGCCGCGAGAGTTTCGACATTAGTGATTTGCTCTGAATCTGGCCTATAAACCAAGGCAAATCGCCCATAAAACATATGAATCCGACTGATCGGACCAAACTGCCAATGAAATCCATTTAGCCAGTTAAGCTAACAAGAAAGAAATAGATCAGAAATCGAGTTTGAAGGCTCGTGAGTACGGGAACTGGTACGGTAGGGATGGTGCGAGATGGTTCCGTCTTGTATCCTAGCAGAAGATCCCCGCAAGCAGCATTTCTTTCCTCGGTAAGGCCCATGGAATCCCTCTTATTATGTATTTCTGATACCATTACTATGACAACAATAAACAAAGAAGAGGAATTCTTAGTCAGATTTTAGTAATGAAATTCAAAGATATAGCTAGTCAAAATAGTCTCGGTCTAGAGTCTTTATACGTTATAGGGATACAAAAGTATAGAATCGTCTACTTATACTGGGTAGAGGCACTTAGGAAGCATCCTAAGGAAAATCCTATGATAGAGAGCGGGCAACGCTGGGAGATCTAACTCTTATCAATGCCGTTCACTAGCTGTACTTGTCGCAAGGGGCCAAAAACCGCTCATATCAGGTGCAAAGTATAAGGAAAGAGCATAGACTGACCTCAATAATGTTCGCAATCAGACAGACGATCCGGATCGAAATAATACCCGATATTAGATTCATCTACGCTGGCAAAAGCACTTGAAGAACAATTGTCCAATCGCGAGACTTCCCGCGAGAAGAGTTTTTGTTTTTGCTTTCCTTTTGAGTCTATCAGCTGCAACAAGGGCTTTAGGACCTCCTTTCCTCTCCTCCTTCGAGTGAAGGGACTATACAACCTCCCTTTATCAGTCAGAGTAGAATCTTTAGTGGTTGGTTCTCTACCTTCCTATTCTAAGAAGTATAAGATCTTACCTGCCGAACTAATCCCAACGGAACAGATCAAGCCTTCTTGGTTCGCCTTTGTATTGATATGACACAATAGTGTTAAAGGGAATCTATTCTCTATATGAGATGAGGCTGGAATCGATAATTGATCCGAGAGAATTATACTAGCTTGAATGAAGCAGGAATAGTTCCAATGGCACTTATCCGGATTCCTAATGGATTGATTCCATCGAAGGGGATAGTCTCGCACAGGTCGTTTTCTACGTGTTGTATTTCGTTTACAACTTCAGCGAGCGCACCAGTTGGTCAAGTGCTTCCTTTCCTCTATAAAGTGTTCTCCCTCTTCTGTGAAGTTAAGGGACCCGACTCTTCCTTGAAACTAGAACAAAGAGAGTTTCACTTAGAACGAAGGGTGAAAATCCTGCCTTACTTGCCTTTCCTTCTAGTCTGGTGTGCTTCTTTGGTTGCCGGGTCAAACTTGCAATTGTAATTCTTCTTTCGCGCTACCTCCTGCTTCTACAGAAGATCGATTGGTGGGAACCAAAGACAATCGATTCTTTATTCCCCAAAAGGAGTTGTTGCCGACCCATCATAAAGATAATCAAGATATCCCAGGACGGATTCATGACTAGCGCGAAAGCATCGAGAATGTAGAATTTCTTTCTTAAGGCCGACCAACTAATGCCTTTTTCTGTCTATGATTCGAGAGGATTGAAAAAGCTCACCATGGCTCACGAACTCCAACTACAAACTCAGAACTACAACTCCCTTCTCTATCTCACTTCTCTATTTCACTCTCAGGCTAGATTGAATGAATTCAGGAATGCATTTTCTTTTCTTTTAGCTATTGTATCTTCAGTCGGGTCTGGAAGGTATTCAATTGCTAGAGTGGCTAGCCTTGGCTTAGTAGCTCGAGATGAATGACTCGACTGATACTAATAAGGAGAGGGTAGGGAGTTATTCTTTAAGGGCCTTCGCCAGCAGTTGCTGTCTTAGGACTGAGACCGATAGGAAAAGGTATGAGATCACTCTTTCTAAGCGAGATACAAAGTTTTTCGATAAGAGGAGTGAAGGAAGGCTCCAAGTCTATTTATACAGCCTAGTATCGCATACTCTAAACTTGAAAGGAAAGAGAGGCCTTTCTCCGATCATGCCTTATCCATCCATGTCATTCCTCGCCTTCGAGCTCACGTTTACGTTCTAAAGATAGATTCTCCCTAAAGGAGTCTAATCCCAACCCATTTCCGTTTCTCCCATCAAGCAAGCATCATAGGTTGTCAAAGCCTGTTTTTCAGTAAGAAAGCTTAGGAAAGAAAGAAAGAAAGCAGGACTAGTGAAAGGAAGCACCATTGACTTTAGCAGGAGTCTTGAAAGCAGTAGTCTTTTAAGTCAGTTTCTTGTCAGGAATCTAACCTAATCAAAAGCATTAGTCCTCCGGTTTCAAGGGCCAATTTTCGATAGCGGTCCAGGCGTGCAATTATTTAGCCTTTTAGAGTTGTCCCCAAGGATCTTTCTAGTTGCTTCTTTCCTGTAAAAAGTATACTCGGTTCAGAGTGAGCTTGCATATGGTTGTAATAAGTAAAGAGAACAACCATTGATTGAGAAAGGAATTTCTACTACACCTTTGTTGCTTCGGTTCAGCAGTCCAACTATGGCTATGTAAAACCTTATGCAATTGTTTTCAGTAGTACGCCTAGAAAAAACCAATATCTTTTTTCCTGAGCTAAGAGTGAAAAGGTACAAAGATCTTAGCCTTTCAAAAGAGATGTGCGAACGCTAGTCCTGACTTGAGTTGAGTAGTCATCAATAGAAAGATACAAAAAAACATAAAGGAATGCTTAGATTCACTCTGGTATACGCTCCAAATCCAAGCTTGATGAAGGGATCGGAAGGTGATTTTGATGCCTCACACAGGAAATTTCGCTAGGCTCAGCAGATAAGACAGGATTGAACTAAGAGAACGACTATTCCTATCATCAAGAAAGTAGGCTCCATCAATGAATTACTTGACCCTGAATAACCTCAAAGAGCATCCTTTAAAGCGGGGGTGCCAGGCTCAACTACTTAACTAGTACGGAGCAATGTCCCTATGCTATCTTCGTCTCCCTTTACTTAGTCTTTGTCTTTTCTTTCCTTGATTCTCATCCTTGTTCCTTCTTTCTCTTCTTGCTCAAGATGGTCGATTGCTGCTGTCGACTACCTATGCCTGCCCGCTTCTTGCTCGACTATCTTTTTGCGCTCTGTCGAATTCCTATTTTTCTAAATCCTATTAGAATCCAAGAGAGAAATTGGAGAGGAGAGAGCGAGACTGTAAAGGAAAAGAAAGGATAGGTGAACCCGAGTTCAAGAGTGAAATCAGGAGAATTAATCTTTCTTCTTCTTTTCTTACTGTTCAATCTGGTGAATGAATCTTCAGTCTTTGTTTACAGTTCGTTCAAGAAAAGAGTTATTGAACCTATTTACCGAGTTCCTGAAGTAGTGAAGGAGAATGAATCTTGAGTCTTGACTTTCAACACTTTCAGGGGCAGGTTCAAGTTTTCTCTTTCGTCTTTTCTTGAAACACTTGAAGGTTTAGGGTCAGGATCAGATCAAGAATGAATCTTCCTATTCTGTCGAATGAATAAAAGGAGTGAAAGCAAGCAAGAAAGAAGAAGAGAAAGAATGAATAGGGGAAGGTGTTAAGGTTTCGTCTTCCTGTTCCGGATAATTCTTCTTGAGTTTTGCTTTCGCTTCGTCTTAGTTTACCGGGAAAGAATAAATAGGGTCAGGATCAAGAATCAATCAATAGGTTCAGTAGTTTACCGTGAAAGAAGGGACAGGTTTAGGGGCAGTTCAATCTCATTCATCTTTCGTTTCGTCTTTTCTTCCGGTTCTGGTTCAGGTTTTGTTTTCGGTTTCGTCTTTCAAAGCAGCTAATTCATTGATTATAGAACAATAAAGGAGAATTAATCTTGCTTTCGGCTTTCAAACACTGTAAAGGTTTAGGAGTTAAGTCTCATACATCTTTAGTCTTTCCTCTCTCTTCTTTCTTTCAAGGTTTAGTAGTGAAGTTAATCTTTCTTCTTTCCTTACTGTTCTGTCTCATTCATTTGATTCTTCTTTGATTGACTCTCCCCTCCCTTCAAACAAAGACTGTAAAAAAAGAAGTTCAGTCTCTTTCCTCTCTTTGATTTTCTTCCAGGTCAGTCGAATGAATCTTAAGTCTCCCTGATTTCACTGTAAACTCGAATGAATCGAGAGTTGAGTCTTTACAGTGAAAGAAACAGAGGTTCAGGGGAAGGTTTTCTCTTTCGTCTTTGTTTACAGTTCAAGAATAAATAGATTTAGGGGAGAAGCTGATAGTGATAGTTTACTAGGTTCAGGGTCAGGATCAAGAAGAAATGGGTGTTCCGGAGCTTGACCTTTCATCCAGCCTATCTATTTCCCTTGTTCAAGAGTTCAATCTGTCGAATAAGGAGTTGAGGATTGACTTATGAATTACCTCTAACCCTAAATACCTCAAAAATATCCCTAAAAATAGACCGAAGATAGAATTTTTGAATAAATGGTCTTTACAGGAAAAAGAGTGTTTGAGGGTGAAGGATAATTAATCGGAAAGGTGCGAAGCAGTGAGACCGATCCTTGTTTACCTCCTTCAATCCGAGAAAATGGCCCTAAATACTGGGAAAATGGACGAAAATATCCCAAAAATAGACAGAGGATAGCATTTTATCCAAAAAAAAAAATAGACAGAGGATAGAAAAAATAATCAATGGTTTGTCAGAGGGAAAGAAGTAGGAGTCTTTGTCCTTGTTTTCTCTCCCTCCCTTCATTCATTCTCTATCGGTTAAGGAGTTCAGTTTCATTCTTCTTTCGTCTTGATTGACTGTTCAATCAAAGACCTATTACCTTGTCTTGTTCAATGACCTCAAAAATAGGGTGAAATGACCTCAAAAATAAGGATTTTATCCAAAAAAAAATAGACAGAGTATAGCATTTTCAAAGAAAATGTCCTTAAAGGAGAATGAAGAAAGAAAGAGTCTTGTCTCCCTTCCCTGAAAAGACTGTAAACTCTCATTAATCTTGTCTGAGTCTTTTTTTCTTCTTGTCTGAGTCTTCTTTCTTCTTTCTTTGATTTACTCGACTGTAAAGCTGCTAATTAATTTCTTCTCTCTTCACTATCTCTTTCACCTCTTTTTCTCGGTAACATAGGTTCAAATCATCTAATAGAGTAGAGGTTCAGGTTTAGGTTTCGGAGCTCAGCTGCTTTACCCACAGGTTCAGTCTCATTCTTCTTTCGTCTCATTCATCGTCTTAGTTTACAGTGAATAAATAGGAAAAGAAGTGAGCCCTTGTTTACTGTTCAAGAAGAAATAGTGATAAGATAAGGAACCACTACAAGGGGAGTAAGATTCAGATTACCTTGTTGATCGAATATCTCAAGGCAAGAACATTGTTTGAGATTCGAATCACTCCACAAGCAAGATCGATTATGTCTAGCTTGAATGATTCTTGTTGATCAAATATCTCAAGGCAAGAACACTTGCTTGAGATTCGAATCACTCCACAAGCAAGATTGATCATGTCGAGCTTGAATGATTCTACATGCAACCTAAACTACATAGAATTGCAAAGAAACTTAGCCATTGGCTAAAAAAGAGCACAAATGCTTCTTTTTACTATCTTTTTCAAAGTCTACTTACAAATACAACATACATGGCTTTAATAGCCTCAAAATGAAACTACTAGGCATTCCAAGAATTGTAACATTCATACTTAATGGTCATAATTAACCAATATGTAATTTTAACCTAAAGTAAATAAAAAGTCCTAAAACTCTAAATTGTAACCCACCGAAAATTTATAACAATCAAACTTCACTCTTCTTCAATGTGGCATGCATTGAAACATCTTTTGATAATTTTAACAACTTTTTCTTCACATCGTCATTGAAGTATATTGTATGATTGATGTTTTTTTGGTTCAAATCAAATAGGTTGAGTCGAATGAATCTTTCATTCCCTTACACTAGTAAAGTTTCATTCTTCTTGAGTCTTTCCTTGAAACACTTTCAGGAGGTAATCAAAGCCTATTTACCAAGGAAGGGACAAGTTCAGGAATGAAGAGAGAAGTAGAGGTTGGTTCAGGAAAGAGCTACTTTTACCTCCATAAGGCAAGCAAGGTAATATTGGAAAAGAAATCTTGAGTCTTGACTTCCGACAATGAATAGGTGAAAGAAGAAATAGGTTCCGGTGATTGAGCTTGACCTGATTCTCATTCAGCCTGTTCAGTCTCATTCATCGAGAGTTGAGGATTGACTTTCTCTTTGTCTCTGTCTTTTACCGAGTTCCATCTGTCGAATCTTGAGTTCAGTCTTTCCTTCAGGTGAAGTAGCTAATTCATTTACTCTTTCCT
The DNA here is from genome assembly GCF_002738345.1 of Cucurbita maxima. Classification (NCBI taxonomy): domain Eukaryota; kingdom Viridiplantae; phylum Streptophyta; class Magnoliopsida; order Cucurbitales; family Cucurbitaceae; genus Cucurbita; species Cucurbita maxima. The sequence goes on along the minus strand of NW_019272304.1, from coordinate 32,685 downwards.
TCCTGTTCACTCTCATTCATCTTGTCTTCGTCTTCTTCCTTCTTTCAAACACTATAGTATCGGTTCAGGAAGTAGCTCAGGTCATATGGGTTCAGTCGCTTTACTTACCTTGTTCAATCTGGTTCAGGAGAAAGAATAAGGATAGGTGGTTCAGTAGTTCAGTCTCATTCATCTTTCTTACAGTCGAGTAAAAGAGTGAAATCTGAAAAAGGAGTTAAGTCTCATTCATCTTTCTTTCATTTGTTGAGTCTTGAAGAGAATCAAATTCAATCAAAGCAAAGATTCGAAACCGAGGTTACAGTTTAATCTGGTGAAGGATAATTAAGTAAGAGGAAAGGGGCGAAGCTGTGAGACCGACAGGTTCAGGGGCGAAGCTGTGAGACAAAGGAGAGGAGCGAAGCTGTGAGACAAGTTTACCTCCAGAAATAAGGGAAGGGAAAGAAAAGAGATGAATCTTTCTTCTTCTTTTACAGTTCAATCCGTCTGGTTCAGTAGCGAAGGGAAGTCGAATGAGTGAAATCAGTAGGATCAGTCTAATGAGTCTGATAGTGAACGAGAATTCTTGTTGAGTTGAGTATTTCCTTGAGTCTTGACTTAATAGTTAATTACCTCGGCCAAAGATATCCAAAAAAATAGACAGAGGATAGAATTTTCAAAGAAATGGTCCTTAAAGGATCATGATAAGGGAAGGGGTATTTATCTTTTTTTACAGTTTTTGAAGAAATAGGGTCAAGAGTGAAGGGAATATAGGTTCATGGGAAGGTTCATCAGTAAGAGTTCTGTTCTGTTCTGTCTAATTCTTCTTTCGTTTCGTCTTTCCTTTCAACACTTTCAGGTTCAGTAGTTTACTCTCATTCATAAGGAGTCTCCCTTCTCTTTCCCTTTTTTCTTTTACTGTAAAGTCTAATTAAGCTTTAGTTTCTTTGGTCTTTCCTTTCAACACTTTCAGGTTCAGTAGTTCACTCTCATTCATAAGGTATATGGGTGAAGTAGCTAATTCATTTACTCTTTCTTTCACTGTTCAGTCTAATTCTTCTTTCGTTTCGTCTTCCTTCAAAGACTGTAAACTCTCATTCATCTGGCTTTCATCTTTCTCTTTTTCTTTTACCGACTGTAATGTAAAGGTGAAGTAGCTCAGGTCATAAAGGTTCTGGTTCTTGTTTCGGAGTTCACTCTCATTCATCTTTCTTTCGTCTCCCTTCTGTCTGTTTCCCTTTTGACTGTTGGATCTTTCAATGCACTATTATATCCTTTCTTTCTCGTCCTGATACCCGAGTGAGGAACCCTGCGACGCCTGGGGGGCCCGAACCTTCCTTTATACACTGGGAGTTTTTTAGGGACTCTAACTTATTGTTTGCTTGCACCAGGGATCATCAATCGCCATAATGCCCAGAGCAAGCCGAAGTCAGGCCAACCTACCCCTTTTCCTCACCGTCACTGCCATCTCACGACTTGGATTCGAACCAATGAAGCTACTTTCCCTTTAGTAGATCGGGAGTGGGTCTGTCGTCCTCTTCATTATAGTCCTCCTAAAATCAATAGCATTTCATCAGAATAGATCCTGTCTTTTCACCTTAGTAGTCCTATGCATACTCAGTACTATAGCACCAATCATGGCTACTAATAAAATCATACTAGAAACCAAAAACCAGACGAAATAGTAGGTATAAAGTAAATTGCTCAATGTTTCCAAATTAGTCCAACTGCGTACCTTTCCGACATAAACCGTATATCTCAGAGAGGTCGTATTTCTTTGGGTTGATAGCAATGGAATGGTTTCATTATCTAAAATGAATAACATTTCCCACCAAAAGATCAGTCCAATAATACCACTCATTGGTAAATAACGCAAGACTGATTCGACCATCTTTCCGAGAGAGGCCGTCTTCTCTCAGGCCATCTGATACTGATAGTCGACTGCTCTATAACGGGCTTCCCCGTTCGTTCCCTAGGCTCTGCTCGCTCGTATACGCTCCGATCCTACAAGTAATAATAGACAAACTCTCTTTTCTTTCCTTGCCTACATTAAGATTGGAAACTTGTTGTCAAAAGGCAATCAATCAAATGGAAATAGTGAATCAAGATCTAGATCCCTATCTTTATCTCTATCCACGAGGATACCTCTACATATGGATAGAAATCGATCTATGAATCGATCTAGACGAGACTCGAGATGGATAGATATGTCCGATCGAGCCGATCTTTATATGTTTTGGCCACGTCCATTTCCGCTTCGAATAGGAAGGTTTGGATCTTTCAATCTTATGTTGTGAGGGATGTGCCCTATCTTAGGTCCATAAGATACCACATCTTTTAGTGTTCTATGATTCACCTCCGAATAATGAGTAGGTAGTTCGATCCTTTTGATTTTGCTCTTTATAGTAAACTGATGGGGGGATGCGGAGCAATAGGTCGAATTACTATATAAAGAAGAGTTGTAAACTATAGGACTGATTCTTCGAGTAGGAAGATTTCGGTTTTTCTCCTTCCTTTTATTCGATAAGAATAGGGATTGAAAATGATACAAATTCCTCTTCATCCTGTTGTGCTCAGCGAAGGAACTGCCTAAGCATACTTTATCCGATCCAAACTTCTTTCTTCTTTCTAAGTCTGATTCTTGCATAGAAGAACGCAACTGTTGCAAAAATCGGGATTTTAGTAGTAGGCGGCATCCCCTCTGAGCTTTGAGTAGGTGGAATCATTCTGTTTTAGTTCTTCTCCACATTCTTACTGGGTGATCCAGGAATTTGCCTATGATTTTTTCAACTAAGATTTCGATATAGAAAGATCTCCTTATTTCTTCACCGCGGATTCTCGCGTCATTTTCTTGATCACCGTGGGACACTTTAAAATGAGTAATGGGGACCATTCCTTTATTCACACAAACCCTTCGATGACTTATCAGCTGCCTTGCTTGAGAAAGAGTTGAACTAAAATGGAGACGAACCGGAATAACGTCCGATCTTGTTTCTGGATTGAGTGGAAAAGGGATATAAGAAGTTCGTTCTCTTCCTTTGTGCATCTCTGTGATGGGTAAATCCCCGTGAAAAAGGGGAAACTTTCGTGTAGTTTGTGATTGTATGTAACTGTTAAGATTTTCTCTCGGATAAATCTTTCTCTTAATAGATCTCCTCTTGTTTCTCAATTTTCGGAGAATGCGGCGTAGTATTATTGTAAGTTCTCTGTTCCTAACATTTCCTAAAAGTAGACGACAAGTTTGAAATCTTAATGATCCATTTTTTGCCACATCGCGTATAACAGGAATCGAACCCCCTCTGCAGCTGACAAGCGTATGGAGAATCTTCGAGATACTTCAGCAACTTTTTAGGAGTTGGTTTTGCCTTGCCCCTTTCTCTAATAATCAGGTATCTTTATGCCATTCTTCAGTGCGCAGGAGCACACTTCTGTTTTCCACAACCTATACAAGGGGGTGGTAATGCATAGAGATCTCCCGCCAGCTGTCTTCTCTTCCTATCACTGAACTTCGTTCGAGAGATCTGATCTCATCGGATCTCACCAGGGCGGGCGAAGGGGAAGGAAGGGATGGGTGATCCGGGAACAGCAACGGGAGAGGGCTCGTAGCCCCCCTCTCCCTCTTCCTCACGCCTATTTGTTCTCCCGGCCTCGGAGAGATGCGGAACTCTTCTTTTTTAATAAAAAGATGATAGGGCCATGATACATTCCAGAATATTGTTGTAAAGGAATAGACTCTTTTCGTCCCCGCCTACCTGAGGACTTATGTGTATGTTTTGGAATAGGGATGTTCGCCTTTTGTAACAAGTAGACCCATGATACGGACTAATAGATGTTCATACTCTTACCCGAAAGTCAGATATCTATATCATAGTTGGCTAGTCCCCCACGGCTTCTCGCTTTTCATGAATGTCTCTCCCCCTCTACTTATGTGAGTTTGACCCGCCTTTGACTCCGCTTGCTTCTGACTCCCTATGAGTCGTCTGACGACCTGACTTTTTTAAAGGGTCGGCGAGACATGGGAGCCTCATCTCATGCATCGGTTTACCGAAAGAACCAATGCTATACCACTTCCTTCTATTAAAAAAGGCGAGCTGCCCTTACTTAAACAAAAAGGCCAAATTCGGGGGCTCCTTCCCTATTTCTCGGTCTCGCAGCTTCCTCCTCTTTATATATTACTAAGCCCTCAATCAAGTGGGTAACCCCGAAAGGCGAACTCAGCCACTTTTTAGGAGTTGGTTTTGGCTTGCCTCCTTCTATTTGATTAGTAAAGCGGCAACGAGCAAGAAAACAGATGCGCTAACGCCTTGACTAGAGATTTGGAAATGCAAATGAAAGAGGAAATAGAAAAAGAATCAATCAATTCCTTTCGAGTTTCGCCTTCACCCTTCTGTGCACTCGCCTTAGAAGAGAGGCCGATCCCACGGCTAAGATAGTCGCTCCAGAGGTGGCGCAGTTCCGGCTTCGCTCGAGAATCCTGCCAGTTCCTGGGGCAACCCCTATCAAAACCCCAATCAACAACCGGGGGCGGCTCAAGAGGCGCTGCTAAAGGCGCCAGCACCGACAGAAGTTCCCCACCACGATCCCCATCCCCTGAGGCACTTCTCACGGAAATTCACACGTTAGTCACGCAGCAACTACGTTCGGAGTGTGAAAGAGGGCGAGTGCAGCCCTCACTTTCAAGAAATGAGAATATGTATTCGGAAATAGCCAATAACAAACATTCTTTCTCAGGATCTGGAAATATCTGTGTAGATGGATGCCGAACCCCTCCACGAATGGATGGAGCAGATTAGAGATAACCCTACAATCTGCTAAAAAGTCTTTTGGCATAATACCGCTATGCTATAAAAAAACAGAAAAGGTTTCCTCTCCCTCTCCCTATCGGTCGAGCTACTTACTCCTTACTCCCTCTCCTCTTCTCCTCGCCTTTTTTTCTTTCTTTTTTTTCGGTATGCCGCTCCGCGAGAAAGAAAACCAAGTGGGCTGTGGTGATGTAAGAATTAGGTTTTTCTACTTTCACTTTGTTGTTGAGAAAAGATATCGGGGAGACCCTTGACCTGGGCAGGCTCCCGCGCCCTTCTTTGTTTAGTTTGTTTATCTCGGTGGTTGCCCTCTCGAGTCAGGTTCGCAGTTTGCTGTGCGCTTTTCTTGCTTTTTATGAAGTCGCCCTTTTTCTTTCTTTCTTTCTTTCGTTTGTGCATCTTTCTTTCTTCCATGCTTTCTGTTGGTCAACAACCAACCACAACTCTCTATAGTTCTTCACTACTCGTACACGAAGGAGTCTCTTTCTGTCTGGAGGGAATAATCAATCATTTTTTCTCAATCAAGAATGCCTTGACTAGATAAATTGACTTATTTCACACAATTCTTCTGGTCATGCCTTTTCTTCTTGACTTTCTATATTCCCATATGCAATGATGGAGATGGAGTACTTGGGATCAGTAGAATTCTCAAACTACGGAACCAACTCGTTGCACACTTGGGGAACAAGATACGGAGCAACGACCCCAACAGTTTGGAAGATATCTTGAGAAAAGGTTTTAGCACCGGTGTATCCTATATGTACTCTAGTTTATTCGAAGTATCCCAACGGTGTAACGCCGTCGACTTATTGGGAAAAAGGAGTCAAATCACTTTTCTCTCTTATTTCGGAGAAATAAGTGGATCACGAGGTCTCGAAAGAAATATATTTTATTTGATCTCGAAGTCCTCATATAGCACTTCTTCCAATTCTGGATGGGGGATCGCTTGTAGGAATGACATAATGCTAATTCATGTTCTACACGGCCAAGGAAGCATCGTTTTTTAATCTCATTATGACTTGGTCATTCAGAAGAGATTCTTTCTCAATTAGAATAGTAGAAAGCATTACAAGAGAGATATATCCCTTTTCAAATCCCCACGCGAAGAAGGACGTTTAGAAAGGTTATCGAGAAAGTCAATCGCTCTTTTTAGTGGGGAGGAATAGTCTGGGAAGGGAGCGAGACCAAGTTGAGGAGAGTAAGCCCTTCCCACGTGTAAAGTTGAATAAATGAATCCTAAACTAGAGAGATCAACCTGCGCCTTTCATTTTAGGTCGGCGGCGGCACAGAACGCACTAATCCGCGACCAACAAGTTTTTCGAAACCAAACTGTAGAGAATTCTGACTTTACTAAAATGCTTGCTGAAAATCAACGAAAGAAGGAAGGTCTTCCCACGTAGTTCGTCGGTCAAACCAACGAGATTCTCCTCTCAAAGGAATAGAGAGATCTTTTTCCAGTTAGACTTCTATCAATGCAATGAAAGAACCATCCCTTCCTATTTTTTTGTCCTGTCAGATAGAAAGAAAATGAGACCCCAGCCCTTCTTTACCACTTTAGCGGGGGTGAAGGGGGGGTTTACATACAACCGAGGCAAAGTGGTTTATGATTGAATCTCAGAGGCATTCTTTTCATTTGGTAGATCCAAGTCCATGGCCCGTTTCGGGTTCACTCGGAGCTTTGGCAACCACCGTAGGAGGTGTGATGTACATGCACTCATTTCAAGGGGGTGCAACACTTCTCAGTTTGGGCCTCATATTTCTCCTATATACCATGTTTGTATGGTGGCGTGATGTTCTACGTGAATCCACGTTGGAAGAACATCATACCAAAGTAGTACAATTAGGACTTCGATATGGTTTTATTCTGTTTATCGTATCGGAGGTTATGTTCCTTTTTGCTTTTTTTCGGGCTTCTTCTCATTCTTCTTTGGCACCCACGGTAGAGATCGGAGGTATTTTGCCCCCAAAAGGGATTGGGGTTTTAGACCCTCGGGAAATCCCTTTTCTTAATACCCCTATTCTCCTTTCATTCGGAGCTGCCCTAACTTGGGCTCATCATGCTATACTCGCGGGGAAGGAAAAACGAGCTGTTTACGCTTTAGTAGCTACCATTTCACTGGCTCTAGTATTCACAGGCTTTCAAGGAATGGAATATTATCAAGCGCCCTTCACTATTTCGGATAGTATTTATGGTTCTACCTTTTTCTTAGCAACTGGCTTTCATGGTTTTCATGTGATTATAGGTACTCTTTTCTTGATCATATGTGGTATTCGCCAATATCTTGGTCATCTGACTAAGGAGCATCACGTTGGCTTTGAAGCAGCTGCACGGTACTGGCATTTTGTAGACGTAGTTCGGTTATCCCTATTTGTCTCTATCTATTGGTAGGGAGGTATATGAAAGAACAAAACAGTGCATTGAGGAATTCAAGCTCGAAGACAAAAAGAACTGGGCTTTTCCAAAGAATTACAACAACTTTCCTTCTTCCTTTAATTATTATATACAAAAAAGTCTCTTCCACTTTCCTACCAAATCTATCTGTAGTCTGGCACATAAATTCAGGGATCGAAGAGATTATGGCAGATCATGTTCACCAAGAAATGACCCGAAATTGGATCTTAGTCTATTTGAGATTGTTCCTTTTAATCATAAGCAAAGATGTTTTCTTATCTCTCATTTCTTTTCCGAATAAATCGAAGAACCTAATGGATCAAACTCATCCTTCCTTGGCTGCTATGAAAGATATCGCCCTTGTGTTGCGGAAGGAACGTTCTCTTCTCTTTTGAGTTTCAGGCAAGAGCTCTTTCTTCAATAAAGGGTTGGAACTCTCATCTTTCCCCGAGAAGAATATGGTACGGGCTTGTTGAAGCTATGAAGCATCTTAGAGTATTCCATTCCGTTTTTCAGCTGGATCCGGGCTTGGTTCGACCTGAAAAAACAGCGATTTAGTAGAGAGAGAGAGAGGTTTGCGAAAGAAAGGCTATCAACGTAGTAGTATATAGATAGAGTGAGTGTGCAAGGTGTAGGTATACCACTTACGAGAAAGAACCCCAAGTAAGTAAAGTAGTTAACCAAAGACAAGTAAGTAGTTCGTCAGTCCTTCCTCCGATGCCTCCCGTTCATTTTCATTCTTTCTTTCTTTCATGTTTTTTGTTTTGTTTCTTTAGAGGTCCCACGCCCTTCTTATCAAGCCCTCCTTAACTCAAAAAAAAGAATGCTGCTTTATTTGAACGAACATTGTAAGAACCTTTCTAACTGACACCCGAGTCATAATGCCACCCACGTCTTTTTGAACAAAGACTTTTTTGTCTTTTTTATTTGAGTTAATAATAAATAAATAACTTGCAGGTTTCATTAATGAAAAGAAAAGCGGAGGTCCGCCATCTGCTAGCATTGTGGTTTGGAATCGATTCTTTATCAATGTCCCACCCTTTCTTTGAACCTCCGCCATCTGCTAGCATTGTGGTTTGGAATCGATTCTTTATCAATGTCCCACCCTTTCTTTGAACCTTGTCAATGTTCGAACTTAAAGATATGAACTGAGTGCCATTTGATGAGTAACTAAGAACAAGGGAGAGGGATATGGAAAGGATGAAGTAATGAAAGAGGAAATCATTGCTAGTAGTAACGACTTGTCAAGATCCATTGGTTCATATAGAATACATGTCCTAGGTGTATCAAAAAACATGATTTTCGCTAAGCATATATAATAAAATAGAGTGAAAGGGTACACCCCGAAACCAAGGGCGTACTAACTAAGAGCTGAGTCCTCTCCAAACCGCAAGAGATAGTTGCCCATCATACGACTCACCAACTTCACTTGCCTCTATGGGAGACTTCTATCAATGCAGGTTCAGATCACTTACAATACACGGCTCTACGAAGGAAGGGCTTGGTGGCTTAGTAACGTGTTTTCAATATGATGATTTTTCCGTATTTGTTTGATGAGAAATGTGAGACGAAAAAGGAACTCATCTTTTCGACTGGGAAATGCAAGTCTGTTTTGTCCACTTTCTCCATCCCCCTCTATCAAAATAAAAAAAAAAGGCGAGCTTGCTTCTTATTCCCGTGTTCGATCTCTTCCATCTCTGCCTCACTCGTTGTCACCTATGTTGAAGAAAGGTTTGGAACCCTGTAGAGAATGAAGAGGGGCCAAGCATCTTCCTCTCAACAGTGCTTCTTGAGGCTCCACTCTCCCCGTAAGGCCTCGTTAGCCTGGGCGAGGGGATAAGGAATAAGGATTGAATGAAGCCCCCTTCCTTAGCTCTGCCAGGGACTGTACAGGGGTTAACTTTGTAAATGTGTAGAGCCAAGTGTAGTGTGGTGTAGTAGTAAGCACTTCTAGGCCCCTTCCTGGCTATAAGATGACTCCAGTGCTTTGGGTACTACGAACCCTCTACCATCCATTGTAGCAGAGCCGTTTCATGAGCGGGGGGGCTAAGCGCAGTTCTTTGAATCAACCGTTGAATGAAATCGATTCTTTTTTAGATATCAAAATCGAATCTCGATAGATTTATCCATCTTTCTATTCATAGATCTGACTAAAAAAATGGATTTCAGTAACGTGAAGCCCCAAATCCTTAATTTGGCCAGGAAAGACTGCACTGCTTTGGGCCCAGGAAGTGAAGGGAATGAGCTCGGTACTTCTCCACACTTCTTTTTTTGATCTGTGTCCGTTCCGCGCGCAATTGGCGCTTTGTTCTCCTCTTATTCTTCATTGGACGGTTCGGATGGACTTCGCCATTCTTTCCCAACTCAAATTGAAAAGGTTGTCTCACATCGAGATGTCGATTCGTTTTTCGCCGCCAATGAGATGGGGAATTAGTAACCCCCTATTTCGTTTGGCCCTGAATCTTTCTGAATCGAGGCCCGGCTCGCGTCGTTCCAACAACCGACAAGGAGCACCTCAGTATACGATCGCGCGCAGTAACTGGGAGTCCTATTACACCTAAGGCCAACTTCAATTCACCAAACCAAGGTTCATCTCGTGTAGTGATTGTGGACTCGTACAAGGGAGTAGACGTTTGATGTATCAGACTCGACCCTATCTTTCAGAGCATGCATTCCCATCCGTGTCGCAACTGATTTGGTAAGCTACGTGTCCGGTGCACGGAGAACTGCCTTCGGTCTCCCAAACGGACTGACTTACTCGTGGCAACCTTCCGGCCGCCCAACGACCTATAACGCTAGTCAATACTCCCATTGGGGCTAGGAAGTAAGCCCCACAACCCAAAGCGGCGAAAAACAAATAGAATTTGCTACAAAAACCGGCTAACGGGGGTATTCCTGCGTATGAGAACATAGTAATGGAGAAGGTAATAGCCGAAATAGGATTCGTTTTGGCTAGAGCGCCCAAATCCGCTATATATTTTACACGGGTTGCCGTAATGCTAAAACTATAGCGAATGCATCTATCGTCATTAATACATAAATCAAGATACCAATTAGTAGTGATTGAATTCCTTCTATGGTTCCACATGAGAAACCAGTACGAATATAACCTACATGTCCAATTGAACTATGAGCTAGAGGTCTTTTGACTTTCGTTTGGGCCATGGCGGCCAGTGCTCCTAAGATCATAGAAGCAATGCTGCAGAAAAAGAAGATTTGTTGCAATGTAGCTCCATAGGAACCATAAATAGAAAGACGTGAAATATTAGCAAAAATAGAGATTTTAGGCGCAATAGAAAGGAATGTTGTAACCGGGGTGGGTGAACCCTCATAGATATCAGGTGCCCACATATATAGAGTCAAAAGAGATATGGAGTCCGAAGGGTAGGGGTTTTTTCTTCCGGGCTTGAGAGATGAAATAGATAGGGCCCCACAAGTTGAGAATTCACCGCTGTGGAATTCACACGAAAGGGAACGAGGAATGATCAACGAAAAAAGTGCTCTCTGAACCGAACGTGAAAGTTGTTTTCCATCAGACGGCTCTTTCCGTAACTCCACTCTCGACTTGGATTATATATCCAAAAAGGTCCGCTCTCGGCTATTCCACACGCTGCCGCCTAGCGGAGGCATGGTTATCTGAAGTGGATTCTCTCTTTTCTAGTGGATGCCGAACCTGCTGCCCCATTGACTAAGAAGGGGGCGGGCGCAGCAGCTACATGGACCCCTTCCTTTTGTTGCCAGCGCTTTCCCGGGCCAAGCCGGAATTCTTGATGAGAAAGGGCAGGCAAAGCCCGAAGACTGCTATCCTACCTAATAGGCCAGCGGGCAGAACGAGGAGAGGGCCCGGCAATCATACCACCGCTTTCGAAAAAGCGTGTTCCCTTCAGATAAGACGCACTGTAGGCCATCCTCGGCCTTCTTCGTTTTTGATTCAAAAGAAATCCAATCTCGATCTCCGAAAGCGTTTTCCTTCCCCTCCCTTCGTCGAGCCTTTAATGGTTGGGGGAAGCATTTCCTTATCTGAACTTGGCAGGCATTCTTTTTTAGCGTGATTCAAAGAAAGAGGGGTGTGAACATAGGCGATGATTTTCAGGTCCTAGGCCATGCGTTCAATACAAAAGAAAGCTGCAGGGATGACAAAAGGAGGTTTCCTGTCTTGCACTGAAAAAAAAACAAAGAGGAATAGAATAGACATCCCTTTTTCTGTCTATGTATTCTTTTTCATCTCCCTATTTCTTTGTTTTGATATCGTTATATCTCTCTCTCTAAATCAAATTGAGAAAGAATGGATCCTATCCCCTATATCGAATACTAAATCCTATCTATTGTTCGAAAGATCTTCGTCAAATACCGGACTTTGCCTTTTCTTTTTTTTAGGAATTCCTCATATCCAAAGCGGCTTACCACAAGCACCCAACCTCATACGACTAGTTGGGGGGGCTGGATGTTCGCCTTTTGAATCAAACAAAGTCAAAAGTCAATAGTAGGGGCTGAATAGCTACTTTCTTTCATTCTCAAGGAAAGCGAAGAATCCACCTTTAGTCAATAGGAAGGAGCCTTACTTCATGAGTTGCCAGGCGTAGCGCACCGCAGGTTAATCTCTCGTTTTTTTAGCTTGACTTTACTAAACTAATAAGGGCTCGTTGCTTGATAGTGACTTCTTTAGTTTGGTAGGATGACGAAAGACTACTTCAATGACGTAAACCGCCGGAAACTTGAGAGGGTCACCTTTGGAAGCGTTTGCCGGTAACCCGTCACAACATAATAAAAAGGAATGAGTTTAGCTGACTGAATCCAATCCATAAATCTGGAAACGAAACTTTGTTCCCTTTCGTCAAGTAGGTCAAAAAAGAGGTATACGAACGACTTTTTCTTTGCCTTAGACACGATTGGAACAAAGCTCAGAAAGAAGGGGAGGCGGAATGGAGAAAGGAAAGGGACAAGGGCGGTCTTGCTTGCCGCGAAGGTGGTTTGAGGGTAGGGTACTAAAGGTCCTCGGACTTCCACGCGGTTTTTCTTTTGGGCAGCTGTTCACCGTTGGATCTCGCCAATACAGCCCCCCATAGTTTTCGTTACCGAGATATCTTTTTTTTCATTGTTCCCAGGGATTTTTTGGGTAATCTTCTCCCATGCTGGAAACAGTCAAATCTGAACTCAACCCTGTCGCTCTTCTTTCTTTCCTCGAGGGCAGGAAGCACACCAGCTGGGTGCCTTGCATGATTCTACTGTGTTTTTTGCACTTGACTGGGTGGACAGTTGACCGGAAGAGAACTTAGATTCGCCCGGCCATCAGGCGAGCTAGTGCTTATCTTATGTGACAACACTATAGAGCGAGTGGCTCTTCTAGGCGGGCTGCTGTGTGACAAGACTACAGAGAAAGCGGCGCTTTCGTGTAACATGCTATGGTCTCAATGCCCTTACGAGGTAGTGATGAGTTTCACACGCTCTAAGCCCAGCCCGCGCGCGGTTAGGAAGATTGGCCACAATCTGAGCGGTACCACCCACCCTACCTTACCACCTATAGGCGACCGTCCGTCCTACAACCGCCCGAAAAAGAACTGCAGTGATCTTGAATAGGAATCCTACAGCGATAGATAGAATCTCCATAAAAATACCACTAGATCGAGCACCAGTGATTTCATATTCGGTCAAAACCTTGGCTAATTGATCGAAGTGGGTAGCTCCAGTAGACCCATAGATCATGGAACAAATAGGGTGGGTAGGTCCAAACACCACACTACACGTATAGACGCAAACCCCCCTCGTTACCGTACGTGCGACTCTTACCGCCTCCATCAAACTTGCGTTCCCCAGGCGCTATGAAATTGAGGTCTTGACTTCACCTATCGTATGTATTGGCTTGGCTTCATGCAGAACCAAGGAGGCATTCTGGCGGGGGCGTGCGTGTAGGAAGGGAAGGCCGACCACTACATAAGCCAAAGACAACGACTACAAGCAAAACCGGAAGCCACTCGCTTCTATTCTAGTTGGGATTGTCTATCGATGGGAATCTATAGATCGTAGTAATTTGCCAACCTCTCTAAACTGAAATACGAGACAATTTCACTTCACGCCACGGAAAAAAAGAAAGAGTGAAGCTCGCTGGGCCTTCCTACGATGACGAATGCCTCTTTTCTCTTCTCTTCAGTCTACAACAAACAAGTGGGAGAGGCAGGATTCGAACCTACGTAGAAAAACTTCAATAGATTTACAGTCTGTCGCTTTTGACCGCTCGACGACTCTCCCCTTCTCGGGCCGAGGCCCCCCTCAATGGGTTCTAAGAAGGAAAACCGCACCCTGAATCAATCAATAAGCTTTTTGATTTGAGGGACTAATTACTATTTATTAGCTTAGCTAACATTTCGGGAGAATCGAGTCATTTAGTCAATTCATAACAATCTCTGTAAAGCAAGGGGCAAAGCTTCGACACTTCCTCCTTCCTCGCTTCTGGCTAAGCTGTGAGTGAATGAGTAAGTAAGTGAACAAGCCATGTTCCTAAAAGGAGTGACCCTCTTTGTTTTATTCCCTTCCCCTATCCTTTCAAAGCCCATAGGTTGGGTGCTCCCGCTTGACTAGGAGTTGTTTCGAAAGTCAGGCTCTTTCGCTGAGCTGCGAGTCTACCCTTCTCGAGAGCCTACTTAAATAGCTGACGCTTATCAAGCCTAGTCTACAAAAAGAGGGCTACAGCAAGCAAGCTTTCCCCCTTTCTTTGTTCTGGGTGCGCCTCACCGCAGGCACTGAATGAATGAAATGGGTGGAGATCTTCCTTCCCCCTTATTACCGAGAACTTCGTTGCCACTAGTAAGAGAAGAGAGTTCAGTCTAGAAGAAGCTGGCAGAGCTTTAGCCATTGCACTACATCCATCGAGACTACCTAAATCGTCACCCTATTTTTTCCTTTCAGTCTACAAGAAGGCGCCACCCTGTTTTTTCCTTCTTCCCATTCATTCCTAGTGGATCCTTCTTCTCCCTAAGAATTGAAGGAACCCAGTTTTTCGAGTGAGGAATCAAAACCAACAACTTCCCACTTTGATGTCCCATGATTCTTCCAATTTAGAAACTCAGGAAAAGGACAGGGGTCGCTAGGTCAAAAAAGCGAGAACTCAAAATTCTCCCCAAGTAGAATTTGAACCCACGACCAGTTAGTTAACAGCTGACCACTCTACCACTGAGCTACTAAGGAACAACAAACTTAAGAGAGCCCACTCTCATTCTTTGGACCAACTTCTGACCGAACAAAAAAGGGAAAGGGGTGAGTCACTCTTTTTCACATACACCGGGAGAAAAGGTTACGATAGCAAGCCCCGGCCGGAGAGCCTCCAGGACAAGGGGGCGGCGGTCAACCATCCACTCTCGAGATTCATATGGATCAATCGTCCTGCCAGTTCGCTAAGTAGACTCACTCTACCGAGTGGCAACAAAGGCTGGAACTATTCCTGCCAAAAACAAATGACCTACTTCTCATCCTAGGAGTTAGCAGGTATGAAAGAGTCCCCTTTCTCTCTCTCCGAGTTTCGACTACTAAGTAGCACTTCTGCTATTCTATAATGGAATCGATTCTGGTCAAGCTGAAAAAGCCCACTATTATTAGTAAGCTAGCGCGCCCCCTTCCCTTCTTTATCAAAGTCGACGTTTCTCGCTTGTTAGTCCGACCTTTTTGGATATTGAAGAAGGCAGGTTTGGAACCCTATCCAAGGGCAAGGTGCTGGTCTCGATCTCGCTTGGTGGTGCCCTTCTCGATGATTGTTGACTCAACATGGATTTTGTGCTTGAGTTGGGGGGCCCTCCCTCCATCTATCGAGTCAAGTAATTCGCTATCGGCAATTTGTCCGTCCTCATGCCATGCTTCTTCTTTCTCCGAATCGGTTCCTAGTGTCAGTCAATCAAGATTTGCCATCAGCACATATCGAACGAAAAAAGCGTGAATCCTGGATTCTCTTCCTCACTCAAAATGTCGAGCATTTCTCCCTATTAATTCAGTCAAAGTCTCCACGGGACCCTCTACGTGGAGGTGCACCATGTTGATAGGAGCAAAGACCAGATTGTACATGTCCTTAAAGGCTGCATTCATGGCAATCATCACTAGTTTCTCCCTCATTTCTTCTTTTTTATCTTGAATAAGGGCTATCCATTGAGTAAAGGGAGGTTTTGCTACAGTGATTCGGGCGGTTGGTGTCCTCTTCCTCTTCGATAGTTGTGGGTCTTTCTGCATGAGTGGTAGCTCACGCTCAAAACTCCTCGTACACGAGTCCTAGTCATTGCGCAGCGGTCTGTTTCCCGGCTTTCCTTGCGCGATGATGATTGGTTTCATCCATCCTCGACCCTAATGAAATTGAGTATTCAAATCAGTCAAGCAGTTCGGGTTCTCTGCAAGTTCCTGTTCACCTGCCCACTCCCTTATAGTCCATTAGTGGGTAGGGTGGTAAACTGATAGGGCACCCACCTCCTCTTCAGACGTGTCCTCGATAACTTGGCGGTTGTTCGGTCTCCGCTTTTGTGGGCAGAAGTGCTTGGTCACTGGGGTTTCTTCCTTTTCCTCAACCAAAATGAAAAAGGTTGTTTGTGTCAGCATGGTCTAAGATTTGGTTATGAGTTGGCTAGACAAAGAAAGATGGATTGAAGGTCAGATAGATTGGAGTGAAAGTGGCACAGGACCTTCAATCGACCATGGGGCGTATTCTGCCCTTACCGAATTCATTCTATGGAAGCGTTACGTAAAAAGCTCCTTCTCATGTATCTTGCATTTCTTTGGTTTTTGGAAGTTCCAGAATGTTGTCTTTTGATTTCCTTTATTGGGAAGCCCCCTTTGATTAATGATCGTTCCGTGCCGCTCGCTACTCCCCGAGGCCAAGGACGGGGTCAAACCGTCATTCCAGGATTTGCAGTCCGATACATTTCCATTATGTTACCTAGCCAAACCCCCCAGCTCATGTGCCAAAGTCAAACAGTTGTTCTTCCTTCCCCGCTCCCTCTTTTTCTAGATATGCGGTGGCGGGTGGAGCACTCTAGATGACCGGCGACGGGTTACCATAGAAGAGCGGACAACTTCTTTCTCCGCTTGCTCCATTTTCCTTTGATGATTGAAAGTAGCAAGCCACTCCACTACTAGTTAGTATAGAGGCCAGATAGATAGAAGGTAGCTCATCTAGCCCAGCGAGCGGATCCATTGTTTATGCGGCAGTGCAATGCAGCTGAAAAAGGTAAGCTCCTTTTTATTTATTAGTAAGGGTATAGGTTGGGGAAAACTCTAAAACTAGGGTTCCAAAAAGCTGACCTTAGAAAGGATATTTGTTTTAAAAAAGGGCACCCCTACGAGACCCCTAAACTACAAGCTAGCGTGCAACGGCTTTTCCACCGTTGTTGCTTGCAGCTTGCAGGCTCGAAAATCTCTCTTTCGCCTCTTCTCCATGTCTTCATTTGATTCACTTCTTTTTTCACCCAAGCGCTTGGTTTACCCCTTGTTGTCTTGCATTTTGTCATATGAAGCTTCAGTCTGCCTTTTGCGTCTTGCCGCGATCCGACGTGGATTTCTGATTGAAATGTTAGCTCCAGGTTTTGGGCGGCCCATCTGGTGGGGGCAGCTATCACTGCTGGAAGCCCCTACGTTCGGCTGCGTACTCCCCATCCGCGTATCTCACACTCTCCGGATTTTGGCTTTCATCTTTCATTTGCCTTTCCTGCATTTTTCTTTCGAGATAAAGGTCGGCTTCGTGCATCTCGATGTTTGCCGGGGGTGCTCCTGAGGTATGCCCTTCCGGTGGGTTGTTCTCTTCTCTGTCTTTTCCATCCAGTGCCCACAAGGTCAGAAAATCTGCGTCTTCAATCTCTCTTCGCAACGCAATATATCAGTCTCTTTCTCTCGGCATCTGTCTTTGAAGTCATTGATTTCATATCGAGAAGCGGTGTTCACTATTAAGCCTACGCCCATTCCTTCCAAGCTTGATTCTGCCCTTAGACTCGTTACGCTGTTCGACTNTGCCAGCAATCCGCTCTTATCCCTTCGGCGAGTTCCTTTCTTGTCTTGCCAAAAAACTTTCTGTATTCTCATTGGCGAAAGACTCTCCCGCGCCAAGGTTTTACACATAGGGGCACTTTCTCTCGCTTGCCGTTAGTCCGTCTAGCGCCTTTCAGTTGTGGCCCGCCCCGTGGGTTAGCTTGGGTTAGATTTTGGAGTCTGGAAGGCAGCCTTGTATTCTTTCAAAGGGTCAGCCATTCTTCTCCCATTAGACTTGATAATCCTTTTCCCTTGATCTTTGTTCCTTCTCTCTTTCAGTTCTCTCCCTAGACTAGATTTAACAGGGGCTGGGAATACCATTCTATTCTATCAATAACAAGAAGAAAGTAGCAATTTCGTTTCCAATGGTTTGAGCTTGGAAGCAACCTACTATCTATCGATAGGCGAGAACAGACAGCTAACACTGGAAGGCTTGGAGACCATAATAGAATAGATAGGCTTGTAAACCACTGTTTCGTCGGGCAGTGGCTTATTTCTAACACTCCCCTTACTAGATCAAACAAATAAAGCTCCATTGAATGAATAAACTTCTCCGCTTATTTCTAACACTCCCCTTACTAGATCAAACAAATAAAGCTCCATTGAATGAATAAACTTCTCCCTCCCGAACAAGGGCCAGTCAATGGTTCATTGCTAAGCCTATCTCAGTGATGTTCAAAACCGTGAAAATTGTGCTAATTTCATTCATTCATATATGGTAGGGGCGGAAGGTATTTCCTTCTTGATTTTGCTTTGTTAAAGACCTATCTATCATTGAACTAACTGATATCTAATCCGAGAATCAGGGGATTAGTGAGTTTGGGCCTGTGTTCTGGCTGTGCAAGATGGTGGAGATGCGGTTGTGCTTTGCCGTAGTCTTTCTATTTGATTGTTGTGGTTGTGTGTTTCGAGATTGCCGCGAGGCTACCTGATTATGCGGGAATCCCTAGTTTTCCTCTCTAAGGTTGATTGAATCTCTCCTTATCCGATTGTAGGTCTACTTCACATGGATCCGGGTTCCTAAATTTCTCATTGGAATTTCTTTCATTATCTTGAACTTGATAGTGAAGGTTTCAGAATGGGCTTTTTCTTTTTCTTTTCTTTTTCGGTATGCCGCTCCGCGATCAAGGAGCGAAAGAACCAACAAGTGGGCTGTGATGATGTCAGAATTTGCACCTATTTATATCTATTTAGTGATCAGTCTGCTAGTTTCTTTGATCTCACTCAGTCTTCCTTTTCCATTTGCTTCCAATAGTTCAACCTATCCAGAGAAATTGTCGGCCTATGAATGTGGTTTCGATCCTTTCGGTGATGTCAGAAGTCGTTTCGATATACGATTTTATCTTGTTTCCATTTTATTTATTATCCTTGATCCGGAAGTCACCTTTTCTTTTCCTTGGGCAATACCTCTCAACAAGATTGATCTGTTTGGATCTTGGTCCATGATGGTCTTTTTATTTATTTTGACGATTGGATTTCTCTATGAATGAAAAAGGGGTGCTTTGGATCGGGAGTAATCACTAGTGAGAGGGCAAAAAGAAAGAGGGGGGAAGGACAAAGGAAAGAGTGATGCCTACATTAAATCAATTGATTTGTCGTCATGGTAGAGAAGAAAAACGGTGCATGGACCGTACTCAAGCTTCAGATCAATTTCCCCAGAAGCAAGGAGTACGCCCCCGTCTTTCAACGAGAACACCGAAAAAACCTAATTCAGCTCCACGTAAGATAGCCAAAGTACGGTTGAGCAATCGACATGATATATTTGCTCACATTCTGGACAAAGGTCATAATTTGCAGGAACATTCTATGGTCTTAATAAGAGGAGGTAGAGTGAAAGATTCGTCTGGTGTGAAATCCCATTGTATTCGAGGAGTCAAGAATTTGCTGGGAATTTTGGATCGAAGAAGAGGAAGATCTAAATATGGTGTAGAAAAACCTAAATCGATATGAATGGAAGATGCCTCTTTCACTTCTTTTTCTCGGTCAGTCGAGGGAAAGGGAACAACCAACCACAATGTTACGCCCCAAAATCGAACTATACGGAGCCCTTCCGAATGACCTCTCATGGAGTCTGCTACATTAGCCAAGAAAGAGTGTATTAGACTCTATTCGCCCGAGGAGGTGAGTGGAGGAAGAATAAAAAAAGAGAAAGGTATTGCTACTAAGAAATAGTTGCTCGTTCATAAATGAAGTTCACCACTTCTTCTTAGTCTTGCTACACTACACGACACGAGGGGTGAACTTGAAGCAGACACGGTCTTTAGTCGACTGAACAAGTGATTCACCATATGGAAATAAGAAAAAAAGGAGAGAAGGGTCTTGCCCAGGTGGCTCCCGCAAGGTAAGGTAACGACTTCTAACTCAAACAAAGAACGTTCTTCTCCGAGGCGCATGAGTCAAAGAAAATGTTGTATCTATCTAATGCAAGACCCGTCGATAAGCTAAGGCTACGAGCGGATCATTAGGTCCGCCCGGTTGGGCTCAACCTCAGAGAATTGAGTGAACATGAAAGGGAGGACGCCGGCTAATCTCTTCCAAGGAGTATCGGGGGGTGGAACGGCAAATGAACCTTTTTGAGGCTCGGGCCAAAGAGCTAAAGCAAAAGGCCGCCGAGCTCGTTCATCCTTGTTCCATTCTAGTGGATGAAGAGTCAGATGTGGGGCTGGCAATCAATCTTCTCTTGGAGAAGAAGAGAGAGAGGCGACCTTAGATTCCTCCCCAGGGCGATGAAGGCGATTGAGAATGGCAAAAGCAGCTTTTAGAAAGCCTTCCTCCCTCCTTGAACTCAAAGGATTAAACCCGAACGCTACCTGCGAACGATTCCACAGCGTAGAGCTTCAATCAATAGACCATTTCCGTCGGATTTTCTCCTCAGCAATGCCCACTCCCATGCCTTTCTTGGTTGGACCAACCCAACCGGCTATTTCCGACAAGTCTTTCTTCATTTTTAGAGCAAGAAGCGGAACTACAGGGATGAAATGAAAAGTGTTTCTTATGATTACTCCCAACAGCCCACTTGAGCAAGTTTCCATTCTCCCATTGATTCCTATGAATATAGGAAACTTTTATTTCTCATTCACAAATCCCTCTTTCTTTATGCTGCTAACTCTCAATTTGGTCCTACTTCTGGTTTATTTTGTTACTAAAAACGGAGGAGGAAACTCAGTACCAAATGCTTGGCAATCCTTGGTAGAGCTTATTTATGATTTCGTGCCTAACCTGGTAAACGAACAAATAGGTGGTCTTTCTGGATCCGGAAATGTGAAACAAAAGTTTTTCCCTCTCATCTCGGTCACTTTGACTTTTTCGTTATTTCGTAATCCCCAGGGTATGATACCTTATAGCTTCACAGTTACAAGTCATTTTTTCATTACTTTGGGTCTCTCATTTTCTCTTTTTATTGGTATTACTATAGTGGGATTTCAAAGAAATGGGCTTCATTTTTTAAGTTTCTCATTACCCGCTAGAGTCCCACTGCTATTAGCACCTTTTTTAGTACTCCTTGAGCTAATCCCTCATTGTTTTCGCGCATTAAGCTCAAAAATACGGTTATTTTCTAATATGATGGCTGGTCATAGTTCAGTAAAGATTTTAAGTGGGTCCGCTTGGACTATGCATGTATGAATAATATTTTTTATTTCATAGGAGATCCTGATCCTTTATTTATAGTTCTTGCATTAACCGGTTTGGAATTAGGTGTAGCTATATCACAAGCTCATGTTTCTACGATCTCAATCTGTATTTACTTGAATGATGCTACAAATCTCCATCAAAATGGTTATTTATTTATAATTGAACAAAAGCGAGGAGAGAAGCTGCGAGACGAGAAGAGGAGAGGAGAGGATTGAATATGTGAGACTGTAAAGGACAGGAAAATAGCTAGACCAAGTGAAAGAAAAGAAAGAGCTACTTCACCTATTTACCTTGTGAAAGAATAACGAACTAGAACTGATAATAACTCACAATAACTGAGAATAACAAACCATTACTGAAGGTAATAGAGGTTCAGGTTAATAGCTTTACCGAGTCTTTGAAGTCTTATTCTTTTGTTTCTTGTAAAGGTGAAGGAAGGAGTGAAATCAGGTTCAAGAGCAAATCTTTCTTTCATTTCAAGAGTCTTTCAAGCAGAATCAAAGGAAAGCAAAGAGACCGTAAAATACCTTTACCCTTCAATCAGGTCAGGTAATATCGGGGCAGGCAATGGAATTGTGAAACCAAGTTTACGAGGTGAAGGGGAAGAACTGACTTAAACTTAGTGCTTGTGAAACCGATAGGTTCAGGAGTGAAGGATTGAATATGCGAGTTCAGTCTCATTAATCTTGAGTCTTTCCTTGTTTACGAGGTTCAGGAGAATGAATAAATAGGAGTATTGATCCTTGGTTACAGTTCAAGAAGAAATAGCTGAAGGTGAAGTAGCTCTTTTTCGGGTTCTTCTTCTTTTCTTTCTCTTTTGCTTGAATTTTCTTCTTCAATCAATTATCTTTTCTTTCTTTAACAGTGAAGGGATAGTCAATGAATTAGCGACTTCTTTACCTCGTGTTTGAAGGAATAAATAGGGAAGGGACATCAGGTTCAGGGGCGAAGCCACTTTACAGTGAATAAATAGGTTTAGGAGAGAAGCTGCTTTACCGAGTTCAATTAGGGACAAGTTGAAGGATAATTCATCGAGAGTTGAGTCTTGACTTCTGCATTACCTCGGCCTAAAATATCCCAAAAAATAGACAGAAGATAAAGTTTTTTTATTCATGGTCTTTACAGGAGAATTCATCGGAAAGGTGCGAAGCTGCTCGTCGAGTTTACCTCCTTCAATCCATCTGGTCAGGTAATATCGGGGAAGGTTCAGCCGAATGAATATCTTTTTCTTCTAGCTTTACCTTCTGAAATAAGGCAAGGTCATATCGGTTCAGTCGCTTCTCTTTCTTTCTCTTCTCCTTTCAAACACTATAACCTCGGTCTCGTTTCTTTT
The DNA here is from genome assembly GCF_002738345.1 of Cucurbita maxima. Taxonomy (NCBI): domain Eukaryota; kingdom Viridiplantae; phylum Streptophyta; class Magnoliopsida; order Cucurbitales; family Cucurbitaceae; genus Cucurbita; species Cucurbita maxima. The sequence continues at coordinate 10,556 of NW_019272304.1, read as the reverse complement.
CTGTCCCTGGCGTTCGTTTCTAGTTGAGCATATGAAAGACTGATTTCACTAAAGCATATTCAATCCTGTCCGTGATTTAACCTATTCTATTCTATTGGTCTCTTTTCTTTCTTTTCTTTCTCTTTGGCTCATTAAAGGTGAACGGAGAGGAAAACAGCTAATTCATTTCTTGTTGAGTCTTGACTTAATAGTTAATTACCTATACTCAAAAATATCCCAAAAAATAGACAGATGATAGAATTTCAGAATTAATGGTCTTTACCGGAAAAAGAGTGAAATCAGGGAAAATGGCCCTAAATACCGGGAAAATGGCCAAAAATGGCCCAAAATCCCGGGAAATCAGGGATTTTATCCCAAAAAATAGACAGAGGATAGCATTTTAGAATTCATGGTCTTTACAGGAAAAAAAGTGAAAGTGAATGAGTATTGATCTTTTACAGTTCAAGAATCCATAGGGGAAGGAGAAGATCAAGAATGAATCTTTCATTCCCTATCACTGTCAAGTTTCATTTCTATTCTTTCCTTCTTGTTCAGTCTCATTGATCTTCCATTTCATTCTCCCTATAACTCTCAAGTTTCATTTTTTAGGTAATTTGCAAGTCAAGACTCAAGATTCATTCTCCTTCTGACCTCTCCCTATTTATTCCGACACAAGGTCAAAGAAAATTCAAGAATTACCTCTCTTCTATAGTCATGCCAGAAAAAAGCAGCTTTCATCCTCCAACCCAACTACCTCGTAAGGGCGTTCAGATCAAGCATGAACTTCTCCGAGCCGGGAGCAGTNTAGTCATGCCAGAAAAAAGCGGCTTTCATCCTCCAACCCAACTACCTCGTAAGGGCGTTCAGATCAAGCATGAACTTCTCCGAGCCGGGAGCAGTTGATCCGTATACGTAAACTTCGGAATGGAAACTCCACCTTCAAACTTCAAAAAGAGATTGACCTTGGGAGAGAGAACTGATCTGTATAAAAGGCTTGCTTCTTATGCTGTTGACATTCGCGAGCAGTATGAAAGAATTGAAAACATAGCTTACACTACACCGGAGTAGGCAAAGGTCTTGATCAGAGCCTTGTGGAGCAAAGAAAGAAAGGAGGAGGGAAGTGGCCAAGAACAGAGTTACCACATCCACGACCACATCTNTTTTTGGAGATAATCCGTCATTGAGATAGAGCCTTTCTTTCTTTTTGGTCTCTAATAGAAGGCGAAGTTGCATTATTCTTGCTCTTGACTTAGATAGAAGCAAACACCCTCTTCCAGGGAAGTCCATAGAGCATGTGAGGTTGTGCAGCCAAGAACCTAGGCCAACACACTTGAATTCAGGGATGAGAGTAGCCAACTAAGCAAGAAAAAGAGGAAGGAATGAAAAGCGTCCATTGTCTCATGGGGCAAGCTGACTTAGTGGAAAATAGAAGAAAATGGTTTCATTCAGTACTTATTTCCAATGTAACCTAAGCAACATTGTTGTTTCCCAGCCGGATCTAGGTATCGTTTCGCTTGTTCTTCTTTACGAAGGAGCCAAGTCCCAATCCTCAAGACTGGTTCACTAGTGTTCTGACTCTTTTAGTAGATTGTACTTCTATTTAAATAGTGGAAATCTTGGAATGATCATTACATTAGAAAACACCTCGTTGCATTATCCTCGATCGGCAACTTCTGGGAAAATCCGACTTTTGACAATTCTCTGACAGGCTTTTATNGAAAGTGAATGAGTATTGATCTTTTACAGTTCAAGAATCCATAGGGGAAGGAGAAGATCAAGAATGAATCTTTCATTCCCTATCACTGTCAAGTTTCATTTCTATTCTTTCCTTCTTGTTCAGTCTCATTGATCTTCCATTTCATTCTCCCTATAACTCTCAAGTTTCATTTTTTAGGTAATTTGCAAGTCAAGACTCAAGATTCATTCTCCTTCTGACCTCTCCCTATTTATTCCGACACAAGGTCAAAGAAAATTCAAGGATGTTCGAGCGTCTTCGCTCCTTCACCTATTCTATTGGTCTCACTGCTTGCTTCGCTCATTCACCTGTCCTTTACAGTCGAGAAAATGAAAAACGAATTGGAAAGAAAAAAGTATCTCCTTTAATATCAACGAATTGAATTCGAAAATGGAAATAAAGGAAAAAAGAAAGTTGTGGACGAAAAGAATCATGACTCAGTTTTATCAAACCAAAAAACAGATCTTGAAAAAGATTCCGCGGAAGCAGATGTGAAAAAATGTAGAAAGAAAACGAAATCCTAATCCTAGGTCAAGGCAGTAGCACGGTACGGGATCAGTCCCTTGTTCTCAGTGCTTAGTGTGAAATGACTTAGTCAAGAGATCTTAGGATACTGGCAAAAGAAAACGAAAAAGAGTCTGACTATACTAGATTCACCTTACTTTCTTTTTCTTCTCTTTAGATGTGCTTTCTATGAATGAAAGAGAAAGAGAGAGCTGTTGGAAGAAGGTCTTACTTTCGATTGAGATTCTCGGCTAATCGTCGTTTGATCTTTGTTTGAGTTCAAAGGGACGGTCTGTCTAATCTCTTTCTTTACCCTCGGGATGTCTGTGCAAGCCTCTCTCTTTATAGATAGTCATTTCTTTCTGTTCTTTTTTAGAGAATTACCTCTCTTCTGTAGTCATGCCAGAAAAAAGCAGCTTTCATCCTCCAACCCAACTACCTCGTAAGGGCGTTCAGATCAAGCATGAACTTCTCCGAGCCGGGAGCAGTTGATCAGTATACGTAAACTTCAGAATGGAAACTCCACCTTCAAACTTCAAAAAGAGATTGACCTTGGGAGAGAGAACTGATCTGTATAAAAGGCTTGCTTCTTATGCTGTTGACATTCGCGAGCAGTATGAAAGAATTGAAAACATAGCTTACACTACACCGGAGTAGGCAAAGGTCTTGATCAGAGCCTTATGGAGCAAAGAAAGAAAGGAGGAGGGAAGTGGCCAAGAACAGAGTTACCACATCCACGACCACATCTACGACCATTATTCTGAGAAGTCCGTTCACGAAGATTGCATATAGATTATTCGCAATGCTTTTTCTTTTTTGGAGATAATCCATCATTGAG
>NW_019272304.1:0-2500 GCF_002738345.1 Cucurbita maxima | reverse complement strand
CAAGTCGGCTTACTAATGGGATGCCCTAAGACATTACAAAATTGCGCATTAGCCAATGATCCAAGCAAAGTAATAATAGGAACTGGTGTTCTTGGTTGGTAGCATTATCTATTATCAATGAATTTGATAGCATCTGACTCCCTACCACTGAAGTATTTGCACACTTGAAATATAGCCCAAAAAGTCAAGATAACGCTTGGATAATTGGTTTATATGGATCCTTTCTGGTTGTGACCACACAATGAGATTGCCATAAATTGTAATATTTCCACTTATTCATCAGAAGTGGCGTATGTATCTTTTGAAACCGGAATCAATTTTCCTTCATATCTAAATAATGTATGAAAGTATCCGACCCGTAAGATAGCCGAAAAAGAATTAGCAAACACTTTGACAAGATGTTCTTTCCATAGAAATATATTTGTTCAAAAGGGCCCCTATAAGAAGTACATCGTATATGAGAAGATGGGTTACGTAGAAAAAGGAAAATGGATCTATTTACAAAATGATCATGAGAGCATAAATATACTCCCGAAAGAGAAGTGGGTATAGGAAGTCACGTTGTCGAGATTTCTGAAGTTATAAATATCCTTGATCTCCGTTTACAATTTGATTTGAACTGTGGGGATACTATAATGGATTCATTACGTTATCAAATGATAGATAGTGCGATACAGTCAAAACAAGGTATTACAGTCAAAATAATAATGGATACCCTGTATAAATAGGTAAGACTTATCAACGGACTCTCTATCCTCTCTTTTCTTTTGCCATCTAATGGGTTTTGATTTGAGGATAAAAAAGATGATTAGAAATCCTTATATTGCTTCTTCTACACATTTCCCTCTACCCCATAATGTAGGGTAACTAATAGTTAGGACTTAGAAAAGAATCAATAACTCACTCAAAAGTCCTTCCCACATCAAGCACTAATATAGTTTGAATGTCTAATCGGGTAATCATTCGAATTAAGAACATAAGCCCGTTACTTTTGATTTCTCTATAATTGGAGCATAGGGCTCTATCCATTTATTCATTCCACCCACCCCACTTGACTTGCCTTTTCTACATCAAGAATTCAAACAAGGTTTGGCCTAATAAGGTCAAAATCTGACTAGAATTTAGCATTGATACGAGATGCTGCTTTTACCATTCATTCCTTTCAGGATCAGTCGCGGTCTTACAAACTCTACCGATAGTATGGATGAATCTCTTTCTTCATAGAAATGTGTAAAAGATGCTAGCCGCACTTAAAAGCCGAGTACTCTACCATTGAGTTAGCAACCCCAAAAATAGACAAAACTTTTTATATCACAGAAAAGTCACTTTGAGACCATCATGTGCGTGAAAAGAAAAGGTCCTGAAACGGAGAGGAGATAACTAGCTTCATTTATACACGATCGAATTCTATTTGTTTGATACACTTTTGTCAATATGAATGTGAATAGTGAAACCCGACTACACTATACAATGGAGAAAACTAAAGAATTATCAAAACTACTTGGATTGGCACTATAGAGATAATCAACATAGATGGACATATAAAGATGTAGGCGAAAGACAAAATGAAGGAAGAAGTAGAAAAAAAGATATATTTTTGTCGTTATCGAAGACGGAATTAGAAGGTAATCAGTATGAATAGAACAAGAGAGGGGGGAAATAATAAAGAAGAAAAGGTTAGCCAAAGCTATATACAAGTTATCCACACCCTTTTTGATTTCATTACATAGAATTTCGGTTATTGATTAAGGTTCAGTTCCGGAAAAACCCCTCCCTGCCCCTTCTTTAAAATCTCGTTCACAGTTCCTGTACGTTGAGCACCCTTTTCAAGGAACTATAGAAGAGCGGATTGAAATAGGTTAGATTCTTTTCTTTATAGGATCATACATCAAACAAAACCCACTTTACGAGGATCTCTTCCTTCTCTATCGGATTCAAGGAAATATAGAATAGTAGGAACATGGAAATATGTTAGATTCTTTTCATAAGAACCCACTTTACGAGGATCTCTTCCTTCTCTTTGGACTCGAACATCAATTGCAATGATTCGATAACCAACCGGTGGGATAGATGTAAATTAACAAGACCCGCCCAAAACCGTATAAGAAGGTTTCTCCTCGTACGGCTCGAGGAAATTCACAGTCATGTATAGAATGATAATGAATGTCAAATGGATGAATAGATTATTCAATCAATTAGACTATTAAATACTTTTTTCTTCTTTCGTGAAAGAAACTCATTCCATTCTTACTTATCCTCATAACTCAATCAAGTGGTAGGTATAACTCTCACTCAAAAGAAACTCATTCCATTCTTACTTATCCTCATAACTCAATCAAGTGGTAGGTATAACTCTCACTCAAAGGAAAACAACCCTTAAGCTTAAGCATTTCATTTATTGAACGGTCTGTCTCTAACCCCTTAATTTTTTCCTGAGACAATTGAAAAGGATTTTGACTTGCTTGTTGAGGCTTTATCCTTGCCTTTAATCATTGGGTTT
>NW_019272303.1:53038-53547 GCF_002738345.1 Cucurbita maxima | reverse complement strand
ACGTTTCTCGAAACTTTTGTTGGGAATGTTTAGTCTTGATGATTTATAATAGAATGTCGAAGAAACGGTGTGTAGAAAAAAAGTAAAAGAGTGCTTAAAATCGAAGCCGTAATTTGTGAACCCTAATCTAGGAGGTTTGAACCACATGATAAAAAAACTGAGTAGCGAATGGCGTTTTTCGAAATTCCTGCTCGGAGTGATCGGGAATAATGATTTAGAATAGAATTTTGAAGAAATGGAGTGCATAAAACAGTAAAAGAGTGTTTTAAATCGATTCCCTAACCTGGTTAGTTAGACGGACGTGCGAAAAAAACTGTGTTACGGTGGACGTTTCTCGAAACTTTTGTTGGGAAAGTTTAGTTTAGTCTTGAAGATTTAGAATAGAATGTCGAAGAAACGGAGTGTTGAAAAATAGTGCTGAAAATCGAAACCGTAATTTGTGAACCCTATCCAGGACGTTTGAACCACGTGATAAAAAAACTGAGTAGCGGTCGGCGTTTTTCGAAATT
>NW_019272303.1:52404-52857 GCF_002738345.1 Cucurbita maxima | reverse complement strand
AATGTCGAAGAAACGGAGTGTAGAAAAAAAGTAAAAGAGTGCTTAAAATGGAAGCCCTAATTTGTGAACCCTAATCTAGGAGGTTTGAACCACATGATAAAAAAACTGAGTAGCGGATGGCGTTTTTTGAAATTCCAGCTCGGAGTGATCGGGAATCACGATTTAGAATAGAATTTTGAAGAAATGGAGTGCATAAAACAGTAAAAGAGTGCTTTAAATCGATTCCCTAACCTGGTTAGTTAGAAGTACGTGCTAAAAAAACCGTGTCACGGTCGACGTTTCTCGAAACTTTTGTTGGGAATGTTTAGTCTTGATGATTTAGAATAGAATGTCGAAGAAACGGTGTGAAGAAAAAAGTAACAGAGTGCTTAAAATCGTAGCCGTAATTTGTGAACCCTAATCTAGTAGGTTTGAACCACATGATAAAAAAACTGAGTAGCGAATGGCGTTTTT
>NW_019272303.1:52091-52346 GCF_002738345.1 Cucurbita maxima | reverse complement strand
GACGTGCGAAAAAAATCGTGTCACGGTCGACGTTTCTCGAAACTTTTGTTGGGAATGTTTAGTTTATTCTTGATGATTTAGAATAGAATGTCGAAGAAACGGAGTGTAGAAAAATAGTGCTTAAAATTGAAACCCTAATTTCTGAACCCTAATCCAGGAAGTTTGAACCACGTGATAAAAAAACTGAGTAGCGGTCGGCGTTTTTCCAAATTCCTGCTCCGAGTGATCGGGAATAATGATTTAAAATAGAATTTT
>NW_019272303.1:45818-51965 GCF_002738345.1 Cucurbita maxima | reverse complement strand
TTGTTGGGAATGTTTAGTCTTGATGATTTAGAATAGAATGTCGAAGAAACGGTGTGAAGAAAAAAGTAACAGAGTGCTTAAAATCGTAGCCGTAATTTGTGAACCCTAATCTAGGAGGTTTGAACCAATGATAAAAAAACTGAGTAGCGAATGGCGTTTTTCGAAATTCCTGCTCGGAGTGAATCGGGAATAATGATTTAGAATAGAATTTTGAAGAAATGGAGTGCATAAAACAGTAAAAGAGTGTTTTAAATCGATTCCCTAACCTGGTTAGTTAGACGGACGTGCGAAAAAAATCGTGTCACGGTCGATGTTTCTCGAAACTTTTGTTGGGAATGTTTAGTTTATTCTTGATGATTTAGAATAGAATGTCGAAGAAACGGAGTGTAGAAAAATAGTGCTGAAAATCGAAGCCCTAATTTGTGAACCCTAATCTAGGAGGTTTGAACCACATGATAAAAAAACTGAGTAGCGGTCGGCGTTCTTCGAAATTCCTGCTCGGAGCGATCGGGAATAATGATTTAAAATAGAATTTGGAAGAAACGGAGCGCATAAAACAGTAAAAGAGTGCTTTAAATCGATTCCCTAACTTGGTTAGTTAGACGTACGTGCTAAAAAAAACCGTGTCACGGTCGACGTTTCTTGAAACTTTTGTTGGGGATGTTTAGTTTAGTCTTGATGATTTAGAATAGAATGTCGAAGAAACGGAGTGTAGAAAAATAGTGCTGAAAATCGAAACCGTAATTTGTGAACCCTATCCAGGACGTTTGAACCACGTGATAAAAAAACTGAGTAGCGGTCGGAATTTTTCGAAATTCCTGCTCGGAGTGATCGGGAATCACGATTTAGAATAGAATTTTGAAGAAATGGAGTGCATAAAACAGTTAAAGAGTTTTTTAAATCGATTCCCTAACCAGGTTAGTTAGACGGACGTGCGAAAAAAATCGTGTCACGGTCGACGTTTCTCGAAACTTTTTTTGGGAATGTTTAGTCTCTATTATTGAGAATAGAATGTCGAAGAAACGGAGTGTAGAAAAAAAGTAAAAGAGTGCTTAAAATGGAAGCCCTAATTTGTGAACCCTAATCTAGGAGGTTTGAACAACATGATAAAAAAAATGAGTAGCGGATGGCGTTTTTCGAAATTCCAGCTCGGAGTGATCGGGAATAATGATTTAGAATAGAATTTTGAAGAAATTGAGTGCATAAAACAGTAAAAGAGTGCTTTAAATCGATTCCCTAACCTGGTTAGTTAGAAGTACGTGCTAAAAAAACCGTGTCACGGTCGACGTTTCTCGAAACTTTTGTTGGGAATGTTTTGTCTTGATGATTTAGAATAGAATGTCGAAGAAACGGTGTGAAGAAAAAAGTAACAGAGTGCTTAAAATCGTAGCCGTAATTTGTGAACCCTAATCTAGGAGGTTTGAACCACATGATAAAAAAACTGAGTAGCGAATGGCGTTTTTCGAAATTCCTGCTCGGAGTGATCAGGAATAATGAATTAGAATAGAATTTTGAAGAAATGGAGTGCATAAAACAGTAAAAGAGTGTTTTAAATCGATTCCCAAACCAGGTTAGTTAGACGGACGTGCGAAAAAAATCGTGTCACGGTCGACGTTTCTCGAAACTTTTTTTGGGAATGTTTAGTCTCTATTATTGAGAATATAATGTCGAAGAAATGGAGTGTAGAAAAAAAGTAAAAGAGTGCTTAAAATGGAAGCCCTAATTTGTGAACCCTAATCTAGGAGGTTTGAACCACATGATAAAAAAACTGAGTAGCGNAAAAATGGTGTCACGGTAGACGTTTCTCGAAACTTTTTTTGGGAATTTTTAGTCTTGTTTATTGAGAATAGAATGTCGAAGAAACGGAGTGTAGAAAAAAAGTAAAAGAGTGCTTAAAATGGAAGCCTTAATTTGTGAACCCTAATCTAGGAGGTTTGAACCAGATGATAAAAAAACTGAGTAGCGGATGGCGTTTTTCGAAATTCCAGCTCGGACTGATCGGGAATAATGATTTAGAATAGAATTTTGAAGAAATGGAGTGCATAAAACAGTAAAAGAGTGCTTTAAATCGATTCCCTAACCTGGTTAGTTAGACGGACGTGCGAAAAAAATGGTGTCACGGTAGACGTTTCTCGAAACTTTGTTTGGGAATGTTTAGTCTTGATTATTGAGAATAGAATGTCGAAGAAACGGAGTGTAGAAAAAAAGTAAAAGAGTGCTTAAAATCGAAGCCCTAATTGGTGAACACTAATCTAGGACGTTTGAACCACGTGATAAAAAAACTGAGTAGCGTTCGGCGTTTCTCGAAATTCCTGCTCGGAGCGATCGGGAATAATGATTTAGAATANCTTTTGTTGGGAATGTTTAGTCTTGATGATTTAGAATAGAATGTCGAAGAAACGGTGTGAAGAAAAAAGTAACAGAGTGCTTAAAATCGTAGCCGTAATTTGTGAACCCTAATCTAGGAGGTTTGAACCACATGATAAAAAAACTGAGTAGCGAATGGCGTTTTTCGAAATTCCTGCTCGGAGTGATCGGGAATAATGATTTAGAATAGAATTTTGAAGAAATGGAGTGCATAAAACAGTAAAAGAGTGTTTTAAATCGATTCCCTAACCTGGTTAGTTAGACGGACGTGCGAAAAAAATCGTGTCACGGTCGACGTTTCTCGACACTTTTGTTGGGAATGTTTAGTTTATTCTTGATGATTTAGAATAGAATGTCGAAGAAACGGAGTGTAGAAAAATAGTGCTGAAAATCGAAACCGTAATTTGTGAACCCTATCCAGGACGTTTGAACCACATGATAAAAAAACTGAGTAGCGGTCGGCGTTTTTCGAAATTCCTGCTCGGAGTGATCGGGAATCACGATTTAGAATAGAATTTTGAAGAAATGGAGTGCATAAAACAGTAAAAGAGTGTTTTAAATCGATTCCCTAACCAGGTTAGTTAGACGGACGTGCGAAAAAAATCGTGTCACGGTCGACGTTTCTCGAAACTTTTTTTGGGAATGTTTAGTCTCTATTATTGAGAATATAATGTCGAAGAAACGGAGTGTAGAAAAAAAGTAAAAGAGTGCTTAAAATGGAAGCCCTAATTTGTGAACCCTAATCTAGGAGGTTTGAACCACATGATAAAAAAACTGAGTAGCGGATGGCGTTTTTCGAAATTCCAGCTCGGACTGATCGGGAATAATGATTTAGAATAGAATTTTGAAGAAATGGAGTGCATAAAACAGTAAAAGAGTGCTTTAAATCGATTCCCTAACCTGGTTAGTTAGAAGTACGTGCTAAAAAAACCGTGTCACGGTCGACGTTTCTCGAANCTGAGTAGCGGATGGCGTTTTTCGAAATTCCAGCTCGGACTGATCGGGAATAATGATTTAGAATAGAATTTTGAAGAAATGGAGTGCATAAAACAGTAAAAGAGTGCTTTAAATCGATTCCCTAACCATGTTAGTTAGAAGTACGTGCTAAAAAAACCGTGTCACGGTCGACGTTTCTCGAAACTTTTGTTGGGAATGTTTAGTCTTGATGATTTAGAATAGAATGTCGAAGAAACGGTGTGAAGAAAAAAGTAACAGAGTGCTTAAAATCGTAGCCGTAATTTGTTAACCCTAATCTAGGAGGTTTGAACCACATGATAAAAAAACTGAGTAGCGAATGGCGTTTTTCGAAATTCCTGCTCGGAGTGATCGGGAATAATGATTTAGAATAGAATTTTGAAGAAATGGAGTGCATAAAACAGTAAAAGAGTGTTTTAAATCGATTCCCTAACCTGGTTAGTTAGACGGACGTGCGAAAAAAATCGTGTCACGGTCGACGTTTCTCGAAACTTTTGTTGGGAATGTTTAGTTTATTCTTGATGATTTAGAATAGAATGTCGAAGAAACGGAGTGTAGAAAAATAGTGCTGAAAATCGAAGCCCTAATTTGTGAACCCTAATCTAGGAGGTTTGAACCACATGATAAAAAAACTGAGTAGCGAATGGCGTCTTTCGAAATTCCTGCTCGGAGTGATCGGGAATAATGATTTAAAATAGAATTTTGAAGAAATGGAGCGCATAAAACAGTAAAAGAGTGCTTTAAATCGATTCCCTAACTTGGTTAGTTAGACGTACGTGCTAAAAAAAACCGTGTCACGGTCGACGTTTCTTGAAACTTTTGTTGGGGATGTTTAGTTTATTCTTGATGATTTAGAAATAGAATGTCGAAGAAACGGAGTGTAGAAAAATAGTGCTGAAAATCGAAACCGTAATTTGTGAACCCTATCCAGGACGTTTGAACCACATGATAAAAAAACTGAGTAGCGGTCGGCGTTTTTCGAAATTCCTGCTCGGAGTGATCGGGAATCACGATTTAGAATAGAATTTTGAAGAAATGGAGTGCATAAAATTGTAAAAGAGTGTTTTAAATCGATTCCCTAATGAGGTTAGTTAGACGGACGTGCGAAAAAAATCGTGTCACGGTCGACGTTTCTCGAAACTTTTTTTGGGAATGTTTAGTCTCTATTATTGAGAATAGAATGTTGAAGAAACGGAGTGTAGAAAAAAAGTAAAAGAGTGCTTAAAATGGAAGCCCTAATTTGTGAACCCTAATCTAGGAGGTTTGAACAACATGATAAAAAAACTGAGTAGCGGATGGCGTTTTTCGAAATTCCAGCTCGGAGTGATCGGGAATAATGATTTAGAATAGAATTTTGAAGAAATGGAGTGCATAAAACAGTAAAAGAGTGCTTTAAATCGATTCCCTAACCTGGTTAGTTAGAAGTACGTGCTAAAAAAACCGTGTCACGGTCGACGTTTCTCGAAACTTTTGTTGGGAATGTTTTGTCTTGATGATTTAGAATAGAATGTCGAAGAAACGGTGTGAAGAAATAAGTAACAGAGTGCTTAAAATCGTAGCCGTAATTTGTGAACCCTAATCTAGGAGGTTTGAACCACATGATAAAAAAACTGAGTAGCGAATGGCGTTTTTCGAAATTACTGCTCGGAGTGATCGGGAATAATGATTTAGAATAGAATTTTGAAGAAATGGAGTGCATAAAACAGTAAAAGAGTGTTTTAAATCGATTCCCTAACCTGGTTAGTTAGACGGACGTGCGAAAAAAATCGTGTCACGGTCGACGTTTCTCGAAACTTTTGTTGGGAATGTTTAGTTTATTCTTGATGATTTAGAATAGAATGTCGAAGAAACGGAGTGTAGAAAAATAGTGCTGAAAATCGAAACCGTAATTTGTGAACCCTATCCAGGACGTTTGAACCACATGATAAAAAAACTGAGTAGCGGTCGGCGTTTTTCGAAATTCCTGCTCGGAGTGATCGGGAATCACGATTTAGAATAGAATTTTGAAGACATGGAGTGCATAAAACAGTAAAAGAGTGTTTTAAATCGATTCCCAAACCAGGTTAGTTAGACGGACGTGCGAAAAAAATCGTGTCACGGTCGACGTTTCTCGAAACTTTTTTTGGGAATGTTTAGTCTCTATTATTGAGAATATAATGTCGAAGAAACGGAGTGTAGAAAAAAAGTAAAAGAGTGCTTAAAATGGAAGCCCTAATTTGTGAACCCTAATCTAGGAGGTTTGAACCACATGATAAAAAAACTGAGTAGCGGATGGCGTTTTTCGAAATTCCAGCTCGGAGTGATCGGGAATAATGATTTAGAATAGAATTTTGAAGAAATGGAGTGCATAAAACAGTAAAAGAGTGCTTTAAATCGATTCCCTAACCTTGTTAGTTAGACGGACGTGCGAAAAAAATCGTGTCACGGTCGACGTTTTTCGAAACTTTTGTTGGGAATGTTTAGTTTATTCTTGATGATTTAGAATAGAATGTCGAAGAAACGGAGTGTAGAAAAATAGTGCTGAAAATCGAAACCGTAATTTGTGAACCCTATCCAGGACGTTTGAACCACATGATAAAAAAACTGAGTAGCGGTCGGCGTTTTTCGAAATTCCGGCTCGGAGTGATCGGGAATCACGATTTAGAATAGAATTTTGAAGAAATGGAGTGCATAAAATTGTAAAAGAGTGTTTTAAATCGATTCCCAAACCAGGTTAGTTAGACGGACGTGCGAAAAAAATCGTGTCACGGTCGACGTTTCTCGAAACTTTTTTTGGGAATGTTTAGTCTCTATTATTGAGAATAT
>NW_019272303.1:35787-36661 GCF_002738345.1 Cucurbita maxima | reverse complement strand
ACGTTTCTCGAAACTTTTGTTGGGAATGTTTAGTTTATTCTTGATGATTTAGAATAGAATGTCGAAGAAACGGAGTGTAGAAAAATAGTGCTGAAAATCGAAGCCCTAATTTGTGAACCCTAATCTATGAGGTTTGAACCACATGATAAAAAAACTGAGTAGCGAATGGTGTCTTTCGAAATTCCTGCTCGGAGTGATCGGGAATAATGATTTAAAATAGAATTTTGAAGAAATGGAGCGCATAAAACAGTAAAAGAGTGCTTTAAATCGATTCCCTAACTTGGTTAGTTAGACGTACGTGCTAAAAAAAACCGTGTCACGGTCGACGTTTCTTGAAACTTTTGTTGGGGATGTTTAGTTTAGTCTTGATGATTTAGAATAGAATGTCGAAGAAACGGAGTGTAGAAAAATAGTGCTGAAAATCGAAACCGTAATTTGTGAACCCTATCCAGGACGTTTGAACCACGTGATAAAAAAACTGAGTAGCGGTCGGAGTTTTTCGAAATTCCTGCACGGAGTGATCGGGAATCACGATTTAGAATAGAATTTTGAAGAAATGGAGTGCATAAAACAGTAAAAGAGTGTTTTAAATCGATTCCCTAACCAGGTTAGTTAGACGGACGTGCGAAAAAAATCGTGTCACGGTCGACGTTTCTCGAAACTTTTTTTGGGAATGTTTAGTCTCTATTATTGAGAATAGAATGTCGAAGAAACGGAGTGTAGAAAAAAAGTAAAAGAGTGCTTAAAATGGAAGCCCTAATTTGTGAACCCTAATCTAGGAGGTTTGAACCACATGATAAAAGTACTGTGTAGCGGATGGCGTTTTTCGAAATTCCAGCTCGGACTGATCGGGAATAATGATTTAGAATAGAAT
>NW_019272303.1:31025-35656 GCF_002738345.1 Cucurbita maxima | reverse complement strand
CGTAGCCGTAATTTGTGAACCCTAATCTAGGAGGTTTGAACCACATGATAAAAAAACTGAGTAGCGAATGGCGTTTTTCGAAATTCCTGCTCGGAGTGATCGGGAATAATGATTTAGAATAGAATTTCGAAGAAATGGAGTGCATAAAACAGTAAAAGAGTGTTTTAAATCGATTCCCTAACCTGGTTAGTTAGACGGACGTGCGAAAAAAATCGTGTCACGGTCGACGTTTCTCGAAACTTTTGTTGGGAATGTTTAGTTTATTCTTGATGATTTAGAATAGAATGTCGAAGAAACGGAGTGTAGAAAAATAGTGCTGAAAATCGAAGCCCTAATTTGTGAACCCTAATCTAGGAGGTTTGAACCACATGATAAAAAAACTGAGTAGCGAATGGCGTCTTTCGAAATTCCTGCTCGGAGTGATCGGGAATAATGATTTAAAATAGAATTTCGAAGAAATGGAGCGCATAAAACAGTAAAAGAGTGCTTTAAATCGATTCCCTAACTTGGTTAGTTAGACGTACGTGCTAAAAAAAACCGTGTCACGGTCGACGTTTCTTGAAACTTTTGTTGGGGATGTTTAGTTTAGTCTTGATGATTTAGAATAGAATGTCGAAGAAACGGAGTGTAGAAAAATAGTGCTGAAAATCGAAACCGTAATTTGTGAACCCTATCCAGGACGTTTGAACCACGTGATAAAAAAACTGAGTAGCGGTCGGAGTTTTTCGAAATTCTTGCACGGAGTGATCGGGAATCACGATTTAGAATAGAATTTTGAAGAAATGGAGTGCATAAAACAGTAAAAGAGTGTTTTAAATCGATTCCCTAACCAGGTTAGTTAGACGGACGTGCGAAAAAAATCGTGTCACGGTCGACGTTTCTCGAAACTTTTTTTGGGAATGTTTAGTCTCTATTATTGAGAATAGAATGTCGAAGAAACGGAGTGTAGAAAAAAAGTAAAAGAGTGCTTAAAATGGAAGCCCTAATTTGTGAACCCTAATCTAGGAGGTTTGAACAACATGATAAAAAAACTGAGTAGCGGATGGCGTTTTTCGAAATTCCAGCTCGGAGTGATCGGGAATAATGATTTAGAATAGAATTTTGAAGAAATGGTGTGCATAAAATAGTAAAAGAGTGCTTTAAATTGATTCCCTAACCTGGTTAGTTAGAAGTACGTGCTAAAAAAACCGTGTCACGGTCGACGTTTCTCGAAACTTTTGTTGGGAATGTTTTGTCTTGATGATTTAGAATAGAATGTCGAAGAAACGGTGTGAAGAAAAAAGTAACAGAGTGCTTAAAATCGTAGCCGTAATTTGTGAAACCTAATCTAGGAGGTTTGAACCACATGATAAAAAAACTGAGTAGCGAATGGCGTTTTTCGAAATTCCTGCTCGGAGTGATCGGGAATAATGATTTAGAATAGAATTTTGAAGAAATGGAGTGCATAAAACAGTAAAAGAGTGTTTTAAATCGATTCCCTAACCTGGTTAGTTAGACGGACGTGCGAAAAAAATCGTGTCACGGTCGACGTTTCTCGAAACTTTTGTTGGGAATGTTTAGTTTATTCTTGATGATTTAGAATAGAATGTCGAAGAAACGGAGTGTAGAAAAATAGTGCTGAAAATCGAAACCGTAATTTGTGAACCCTATCCAGGACGTTTGAACCACATGATAAAAAAATTGAGTAGCGGTCGGCGTTTTTCGAAATTCCTGCTCGGAGTGATCGGGAATAATGCTTTAAAATAGAATTTTGAAGAAATGGAGCGCATAAAACAGTAAAAGAGTGCTTTAAATCAATTCCCTAACCTGGTTAGTTAGAAGTACGTGCTAAAAAAACCGTGTCACGGTCGACGTTTCTCGAAACTTTTGTTGGGAATGTTTAGTCATGATGATTTAGAATAGAATGTCGAAGAAACGGTGTGAAGAAAAAAGTAACAGAGTGCTTAAAATCGTAGCCGTAATTTGTGAACCCTAATCTAGGAGGTTTGAACCACATGATAAAAAAACTGAGTAGCGAATGGCGTTTTTCGAAATTCCTGCTCGGAGTGATCGGGAATCACGATTTAGAATAGAATTTTGAAGAAATGGAGTGCATAAAACAGTAAAAGAGTGTTTTAAATCGATTCCCTAACCAGGTTAGTTAGACGGACGTGCGAAAAAAATCGTGTCACGGTCGACGTTTCTCGAAACTTTTGTTGGGAATGTTTAGTCTTGATGATTTAGAATAGAATGTCGAAGAAACGGTGTGAAGAAATAAGTAACAGAGTGCTTAAAATCGTAGCCGTAATTTGTGAACCCTAATCTAGGAGGTTTGAACCACATGATAAAAAAACTGAGTAGCGAATGGCGTTTTTCGAAATTCCTGCTCGGAGTGATCGGGAATAATGATTTAGAATAGAATTTTGAAGAAATGGAGTACATAAAACAGTAAAAGAGTGTTTTAAATCGATTCCCTAACCTGGTTAGTTAGACGGACGTGCGAAAAAAATCGTGTCACGGTCGACGTTTCTCGAAACTTTTGTTGGGAATGTTTAGTTTATTCTTGATGATTTAGAATAGAATGTCGAAGAAACGGAGTGTAGAAAAATAGTGCTGAAAATCGAAGCCCTAATTTGTGAACCCTAATCTAGGAGGTTTGAACCACATGATAAAAAAATGAGTAGCGAATGGTGTCTTTCGAAATTCCTGCTCGGAGTGATCGGGAATAATGATTTAAAATAGAATTTTGAAGAAATGGAGCGCATAAAACAGTAAAAGAGTGCTTTAAATCGATTCCCTAACTTNGAAAAATAGTGCTGAAAATCGAAACCGTAATTTGTGAACCCTATCCAGGACGTTTGAACCACATGATAAAAAAACTGAGTAGCGGTCGGCGTTTTTCGAAATTCCTGCTCGGAGTGATCGGGAATAATGCTTTAAAATAGAATTTTGAAGAAATGGAGCGCATAAAACAGTAAAAGAGTGCTTTAAATCGATTCCCTAACTTNACTGAGTAGCGGTCGGCGTTTTTCGAAATTCCTGCTCGGAGTGATCGGGAATCACGATTTAGAATAGAATTTTGAAGAAATGGAGTGCATAAAACAGTAAAAGAGTGTTTTAAATCGATTCCCAAACAAGTTTAGTTAGACGGACGTGCGAAAAAAATCGTGTCACGGTCGACGTTTCTCGAAACTTTTTTTGGGAATGTTTAGTCTCTATTATTGAGAATATAATGTCGAAGAAACGGAGTGTAGAAAAAAAGTNTTTTAAATCGATTCCCTAACCTGGTTAGTTAGACGGACGTGCGAAAAAAATCGTGTCACGGTCGACGTTTCTCGAAACTTTTGTTGGGAATGTTTAGTTTATTCTTGATGATTTAGAATAGAATGTCAAAGAAACGGAGTGTAGAAAAATAGTGCTGAAAATCGAAGCCCTAATTTGTGAACCCTAATCTAGGAGGTTTGAACCACATGATAAAAAAACTGAGTAGCGAAGAAGCCCTAATTTGTGAACCCTAATCTAGGAGGTTTGAACCACATGATAAAAAAACTGAGTAGCGAATGGCGTCTTTCGAAATTCCTGCTCAGAGTGATCGGGAATAATGATTTAAAATAGAATTTTGAAGAAATGGAGCGCATAAAACAGTAAAAGAGTGCTTTAAATCGATTCCCTAACTTGGTTAGTTAGACGTACGTGCTAAAAAAAACCGTGTCACGGTCGACGTTTCTTGAAACTTTTGTTGGGGATGTTTAGTTTAGTCTTGATGATTTAGAATAGAATGTCGAAGAAACGGAGTGTAGAAAAATAGTGCTGAAAATCGAAACCGTAATTTGTGAACCCTATCCAGGACGTTTGAACCACGTGATAAAAAAACTGAGTAGCGGTCGGAGTTTTTCGAAATTCCTGCTCGGAGTGATCGGGAATCACGATTTAGAATAGAATTTTGAAGAAATGGAGTTCATAAAACAGTAAAAGAGTTTTTTAAATCGATTCCCTAACCAGGTTAGTTAGACGGACGTGCGAAAAAAATCGTGTCACGGTCGACGTTTCTCGAAACTTTTTTTGGGAATGTTTAGTCTCTATTATTGAGAATAGAATGTCGAAGAAACGGAGTGTAGAAAAAAAGTAAAAGAGTGCTTAAAATGGAAGCCCTAATTTGTGAACCCTAATCTAGGAGGTTTGAACCACATGATAAAAAAACTGAGTAGCGAATGGCGTTTTTCGAAATTCCAGCTCGGAGTGATCGGGAATAATGATTTAGAATAGAATTTTGAAGAAATTGAGTGCATAAAACAGTAAAAGAGTGCTTTAAATTGATTCCCTAACCTGGTTAGTTAGACGGACGTGCGAAAAAAACTGTGTTACGGTGGACGTTTCTCGAAACTTTTGTTGGGAATGTTTAGTTTATTCTTGATGATTTAGAATAGAATGTCGAAGAAACGAAGTGTAGAAAAATAGTGCTTAAAATCGAAACCCTAATTTCTAAACTCTAATCCAAGACGTTTGAACCACGTGATAAAAAAACTTAGTAGCGGTCGGCGTTTTTACAAATTCCTGCTCGGAGTGATCGGGAATAATGAATTAGAATAGAATTTTAAGAAATGGAGTGCATAAAACAGTAAAAGAGTGCTTTAAATGGATTCCCTAACCTC
>NW_019272303.1:30557-30752 GCF_002738345.1 Cucurbita maxima | reverse complement strand
AATAGAATTTTGAAGAAATGGAGCGCATAAAACAGTAAAAGAGTGCTTTAAATCGATTCCCTAACTTGGTTAGTTAGACGTACGTGCTAAAAAAACCGTGTCACGATCGACGTTTCTCGAAACTTTTGTTGGGAATGTTTAGTCTTGATGATTTAGAATAGAATGTCGAAGAAACGGAGTGTAGAAAAATAGTGC
>NW_019272303.1:22574-25063 GCF_002738345.1 Cucurbita maxima | reverse complement strand
CCACGTGATAAAAAAACTGAGTAGCGAATGGCGTTTTTCGAAATTCCTGCTCGGAGTGATCGGGAATAATGATTTAGAATAGAATTTTGAAGAAATGGAGTGCATAAAACAGTAAAAGAGTGCTTTAAATCGATTCCCTAACCTGGTTACTTTGAAGTACGTGCTAAAAAAACTGTGTCACGGTCGACGTTTCTCGAAACTTTTGTTGGGAATGTTTAGTTTAGTCTTGATGATTTAGAATAGAATGTCGAAGAAACGGAGTGTAGAAAAATAGTGCTTAAAATCGAAACCCTAATTTCTAAACCCTAATCCAAGACGTTTGAACCACGTGATAAAAAAACTTAGTAGCGGTCGGCGTTTTTAAAAATTTCTGCTCGGAGTGATCGGGAATAATGAATTAGAATAGAATTTTAAGAAATGGAGTGCATAAAACAGTAAAAGAGTGCTTTAAATGGATTCCCTAACCTCGTTAGTTAGACGTACGTGCTAAAAAAACCGTGTCACGATCGACGTTTCTCGAAACTTTTGTTGGGAATGTTTAGTCTTGATGATTTAGAATAGAATGTCGAAGAAACGGAGTGTAGAAAAATAGTGCTTAAAATCAAAGCCGTAATTTGTGAACCATAATCCAGGACGTTTGAACCTCGTGATAAAAAAACTTAGTAGCGGTCGGCGTTTTTAGAAATTCCTGCTCGGAGTGATCGGGAATAATGATTTAGAATAGAATTTTGAAGAAATGGAGCGCATAAAACAGTAAAAGAGTGCTTTAAATCGATTCCCTAACTTGGTTAGTTAGACGTACGTGCTAAAAAAACCGTGTCACGGTCGACGTTTCTTGAAACTTTTGTTGGGGATGTTTAGTTTAGTCTTGATGAAAAAAACCGTGTCACGGTCGACGTTTCTTGAAACTTTTGTTGGGGATGTTTAGTTTAGTCTTGATGATTTAAAATAGAATGTCGAAGAAACGGTGTGAAGAAAAAAGTAACAGAGTGCTTAAAATCGAAGCCGTAATTTGTGAACCCTAATCTAGGAGGTTTGAACCACATGATAAAAACACTGAGTAGCGAATGGCGTTTTTCGAAATTCCTGCTCGGAGTGATCGGGAATAATGATTTAGAATAGAATTTTGAAGAAATGGAGCGCATAAAACAGTAAAAGAGTGCTTTAAATCGATTCCCTAACTTGGTTAGTTAGACGTACGTGCTAAAAAAAACCGTGTCACGGTCGACGTTTCTTGAAACTTTTGTTGGGGATGTTTAGTTTAGTCTTGATGATTTAGAATAAAATGTCGAAGAAACGGGGTGTAGAAAAATAGTGCTGAAAATCGAAACCCTAATTTGTGAACCCTATCCAGGACGTTTGAACCACGTGATAAAAAAACTGAGTAGCGGTCGGCGATTTTCGAAATTCCTGCTCGAAGTGATCGGGAATCATGATTTAGAATAGAATTTTGAAGAAATGGAGTGCATAAAACAGTAAAAGAGTGTTTTAAATCGATTCCCTAACCTGGTTAGTTAGACGGACGTGCGAAAAAAATGGTGTCACGGTAGACGTTTCTCGAAACTTTTTTTGGGAATGTTTAGTCTTGATTATTGAGAATAGAATGTCGAAGAAACGGAGTGTAGAAAAAAAGTAAAAGAGTGCTTAAAATCGAAGCCCTAATTGGTGAACACTAATCTAGGACGTTTGAACCACGTGATAAAAAAACTGAGTAGCGTTCGGCGTTTCTCGAAATTCCTGCTCGGAGTGATCGGGAATAATGATTTAGAATATAATTTTGAAGAAACGGAGTGCATAAAACAGTAAAAGAGTGCTTTAAATTGATTCCCTAACCTTGTTAGTTAGAAGTACGTGCTAAAAAAACTGTGTCACGGTGGACGTTTCTCGAAACTTTTGTTGGGAATGTTTAGTTTATTCTTGATGATTTAGAATAGAATGTCGAAGAAACGGAGTGTAGAAAAATAGTGCTTAAAATCGAAACCCTAATTTCTGAACCCTAATCCAAGAGGTTTGAACCACGTGATAAAAAAACTTAGTAGCGGTCGGCGTTTTTACAAATTCCTGCTCGGAGTGATCGGGAATAATGAATTAGAATAGAATTTTAAGAAATGGAGTGCATAAAACAGTAAAATAGTGCTTTAAATGGATTCCCTAACCTTTTTAGTTAGACGTACGTGCGAAAAAAATCGTGTCACGGTCGACGTTTCTCGAAACTTTTTTTGGGAATGTTTAGTCTCTATTATTGAGAATAGAATGTCGAAGAAACGGAGTGTAGAAAAATAGTGCTTAAAATCAAAGCCGTAATTTGTGAACCATAATCCAGGACGTTTGAACCTCGTGATAAAAAAACTTAGTAGTGGTCGGCGTTTTTCGAAATTCCTGCTCGGAGTGATCGGGAATAATGATTTAGAATAGAATTTTGAAGAAATGGAGCGCATAAAACAGTAAAAGAGTGCTTTAAATCGATTCCCTAACTTGGTTAGTTAGAC
>NW_019272303.1:19208-20369 GCF_002738345.1 Cucurbita maxima | reverse complement strand
CTGCTCGGAGTGATCGGGAATAATGAATTAGAATAGAATTTTAAGAAATGGAGTGCATAAAACAGTAAAATAGTGCTTTAAATGGATTCCCTAACCTTGTTAGTTAGACGTACGTGCGAAAAAAATCGTGTCACGGTCGACGTTTCTCGAAACTTTTTTTGGGAATGTTTAGTCTCTATTATTGAGAATAGAATGTCGAAGAAACGGAGTGTAGAAAAAAAGTAAAAGAGTGCTTAAAATCAAAGCCCTAATTTGTGAACCATAATCCAGGACGTTTGAACCTCGTGATAAAAAAACTGAGAAGCGGTCGGCGGTTTTCGAAATTTCTGTTGAGAGTGATCGGGCATAATGATTTTGAATAGAATTTGGAAGAAACAGAGTGCATAAAACAGTAAAAGAGTGCTTTAAATCGATTCCCTAACCTGGTTAGTTAGAAGTACGTGGTAAAAAACCGAGTCACGGTCAACGTTTCTCGAAACTTTTGTTGGGGATGTTTAGTCTTGATGGTTTAGAATAGAATGTCGAACAAACGGAGTGTAGAAAAAAAGTAAAAGAGTGCTTAAAATCGAAGCCCTAATTTGTGAACCATAATCCAGGACGTTTGAACCTCGTGATAAAAAAACTGAGAAGCGGTCGGCGGTTTTCGAAATTCCTGTTGAGAGTGATCGGGCATAATGATTTTGAATAGAATTTGGAAGAAATGGAGTGCATAAAACAGTAAAAGAGTGCTTTAAATCGATTCCCTAACCTGGTTAGTTGAAAGTACATGCTAAAAAAGCCGTATAACGATCGACGTTTCTCGAAACTTTTGTTGGGAATGTTTAGTCTTGATGATTTAGAATAGAATGTCGAAGAAACGGAGTGTAGAAAAATAGTGCTTAAAATCAAAGCCCTAATTTGTGAACNTCGGGCATAATGATTTTGAATAGAATTTGGAAGAAACGGAGTGCATAAAACAGTAAAAGAGTGCTTTAAATCGATTCCCTAACCTTGTTAGTTAGAAGTACGTGGTAAAAAACCGAGTCACAGTCAATGTTTCTCGAAACTTTTGTTGGGGATGTTTAGTCTTGATGGTTTAGAATAGAATGTCGAACAAACGGAGTGTAGAAAAAAAGTAAAAGAGTGCTTAAAATCGAAGCCCTAATTTGTGAACCATAATCC
>NW_019272303.1:8080-18943 GCF_002738345.1 Cucurbita maxima | reverse complement strand
ATTTAGAATAGAATGTCGAAGAAACGGTGTGAAGAAAAAAGTAACAGAATGCTTAAAATCGAAGCCGTAATTTGTGAACCCTAATCTAGGAGGTTTGAACCACATGATAAAAAAACTGACTTGGGCGGCGTTTTTCGAAATTCCTGCTCGGAGTGATCGGGAATAATGATTTAGAATAGAATTTTGAAGAAATAGAGTGCATAAAAAAGGAAAAGAGTGGTTTAAATCGATTCCCTAACCTGGTTAGTTAGAAGTACGTGCTAAAAAAATCGTGTCACGGTCGACGTTTCACGAAACTTTTGTTGGGAATGTTTAGTCTTGATGATTTAGAATAGAATGTCGAAGAAACTGTGTGAAGAAAAAAGTAACAGAGTGCTTAAAATCGAAGCCCTAATTTGTGAACCATAATCCTGGGCGTTTGAACCACGTGATGAAAAAACTGAGAAGCGGTCGGCGGTTTTCGAAATTCCTATTGAGAGTGATCGAGCATAATGATTTTGAATAGAATTTGGAAGAAATGGAGTGCATAAAATAGTAAAAGAGTGCTTTAAATCGATTCCCTAACCTGGTTAGTTAGACGTATGTGCTAAAAAAACCGTGTCCGGTCGACGTTTCTCGAAACTTTTGTTGGGAATGTTTAGTCTTGATGATTTAGAATAGAATGTCGAAGAAACGGTGTGAAGAAAAAAGTAACAGAATGCTTAAAATCGAAGCCGTAATTTGTGAACCCTAATCTAGGAGGTTTGAACCACATGATAAAAAAACTGAGTAGCGAATGGCGTTTTTCGAAATTCCTGCTCGGAGTGATCGGGAATAATGATTTAGAATAGAATTTTAAAGAAATGGAGCGCATAAAACAGTATGCTCGGAGTGATCGGGAATAATGATTTAGAATAGAATTTTAAAGAAATGGAGCGCATAAAACAGTAAAAGAGTGCTTTAAATCGATTCCCTAACTTTCTTAGTTAGACGTACGTGCTAAAAAAACCTTGTCACGGTCGACGTTTCTTGAAACTTTTGTTGGGGATGTTTAGTTTAGTCTTGATGATTTAGAATAGAATGTCGAAGAAACGGAGTGTAGAAAAATAGTGCTGAAAATCGAAACCCTAATTTGTGAACCCTATCCAGGACGTTTGAACCACGTGATAAAAAAACAGAGTAGCGGTCGGCGTTTTTCGACATTCCTACTCGGAGTGATCGGGAATCACGATTTAGAATATAATTTTGAAGAAATGGAGTGCATAAAACAGTAAAAGAGTGTTTTAAATCGATTCCCTAACCTGGTTAGTTAGACGGACGTGCGAAAAAAATCGTGTCACGGTCGACGTTTCTCGAAACTTTTTTTGGGAATGTTTAGTCTTGATGATTTAGAATAGAATGTAGAAGAAACGGAGTGTAGAAAAAAAGTAAAAGAGTGCTTAAAATGGAAGCTCTAATTGGTGAACACTAATCTAGGAAGTTTGAACCACGTGATAAAAAAAACAGAGTAGCGGTCGGCGTTTTTCGAAATTCCTTCTCGGAGTGATCGGGAATCATGATTTAGAATAGAATTTTGAAGAAATGGAGTGCATAAAACAGTAAAAGAGTGTTTTAAATCGATTCCCTAACCTGGTTAGTTAGACGGACGTGCGAAAAAAATCGTGTCACGGTCGACGTTTCTCGAAACTTTTTTTGGGAATGTTTAGTCTTGATGATTTAGAATAGAATGTCGAAGAAACGGAGTGTAGAAAAATAGTGCTTAAAATCAAAGCCCTAATTTGTGAACCATAATCCAGGACGTTTGAACCTTGTGATAAAAAAACTGAGTAGCGGTAGGCGATTTTCGAAATTCCTGTTGGGAGTGATCGGGCATAATGATTTTGAATAGAATTTGGAAGAAACGGAGTGCATAAAACAGTAAAAGAGTGCTTTAAATCGATTCCCGAACCTGGTTAGTTAGAAGTACGTGGTAGTGCATAAAACAGTAAAAGAGTGCTTTAAATCGATTCCCTAACCTGGTTAGTTAGAAGTACGTGGTAAAAAACCGAGTCACGGTCGACGTTTCTCGAAACTTTTGTTGGGGATGTTTAGTCTTGATGGTTTAAAATAGAATGTCGAACAAACAGAGTGTAGAAAAAAAGTAAAAGAGTGCTTAAAATCGAAGCCCTAATTTGTTAACCATAATCCAGGACGTTTGAACCTCGTGATAAAAAAACTTAGTAGCGGTCAGCGGTTTTCGAAATTCCTATTGAGAGTGATCGGGCATAATTATTTTGAAAAGAATTTGGAAGAAATGGAGTGGATAAAACAGTAAAGGAGTGCTTTAAATCGATACCCTAACCTGGTTAGTTAAAAGTACGTGCTAAAAAACCGTGTCACGGTCGGCGTTTCTCGAAACTTTTGTTGGGGATGTTTAGTCTTGATGGTTTAGAATAGAATGTCGAATAAACGGAGTGTAGTAAAAAAGTAAATGAGTGCTTAAAATCGAAGCCCTAATTTGTGAACCATAATCCAGGACGTTTGAACCTCGTGATAAAAAAATTGAGTAGCGGTCGGCGGTTTTCGAAATTCCTGTTGAGAGTAATCGAGCATAATGATTTTAAATAGAATTTGGAAGAAATGGAATGCATAAAACAGTAAAGGAGTGCTTTAAATCGATTCCCTAACCTTGTTACTTTGAAGTACGTGCTAAAAAACCGTGTCAGGGTCGACGTTTCTCGAAACTTTTGTTGGGAATGTTTAGTCTTGATGGTTTAGAATAGAATGTCGAAGAAACGGAGCGTAGAAAAACAGTAAAAGAGTTCTTAAAATCAAAGCCCTAATTTGTGAACCATAATCAAGGACGTTTGAACCTCGTGATAAAAAAACTGAGTAGCGGACGGTAGTTTTCAAAATTCTTGTTGGGAGTGATCGGGCATAATGATTTTGAATAGAATTTGGAAAAATGGAGTGCATAAAACAGTAAAGGAGTGCTTTAAATCGATTCCCTAACCTGGTTAGTTAGAAGTACGTGCTAAAAAACCGTGTCACGATCGACATTTCTCGAAATTTTTGTTGAGGATGTTTAGTCTTGATTGTTTAGAATAGAATGTCGAATAAACAGAGCGTAGAAAAAAAGTAAAAGAGTTCTTAAAACCGAAGCCCTAATTTGTGAACCATAATCCAGGACGTTTGCCTCGTGATAAAAAAACTGAGTAGCGTCCGGCGGTTTTCGAAATTCCTGTTGGGATTGATCAGGCATAATGATTTTGAATAGAATTTGCAGGAAATGGAGTGCAAAAAACAGTAAAAGAGTGCTTTAAATCGATTCCCTAACCTGGTTAGTTAGAAGTGCGTGCTAAAAAACCGTGTCACGGTCGACGTTTCTCGAAACTTTTGTTGGGAATGTTTAGTCTTGATGGTTTAGAATAAAATGTCGAAGAAACGGAGTGTAGAAAAAAAGTTAAAGAGTGCTTAAAATCGAAGCCCTAATTTGTGAAACCTAATCTAGGACGTTTGAACCACGTGATAAAAAAACTGAGTAGCGGTCGGCGTTTCTCAAAATTCCTGCTCGGAGTGATCGGGAATAATGATTTAGAATAGAATTTTTAAGAAATGGAGTGCATAAAACAGTAAAAGAGTGCTTTAAATCGATTCCCTAACCTAATTAGTTAGAAGTACGTGCTAAAAAAACTGTGTCACGGTGGACGTTTCTTGAAACTTTTGTTGGGAATGTTTAGTTTAGTCTTGATGTATTAGAATAGAATGTCGAAGAAACAGAGTGTAGAAAAATAGTGCTTAAAACCGAAACCCTAATTTGTGAACCCATATATAGGACGTTTGAACCACGTGATAAAAAAACTGAGTAGCGGTCGGCGGTTTTAGAAATTTCTATTAGGAGTGATCGGGCATAATGATTTTGAATAGAATTTGGAAGAAATGGAGTGTATAAAACAGTAAAAGAGTGCTTTAAATCGATTCCCTAACCTGGTTAGTTAGAAGTATGTGCTAAAAAATCGTGTCACGTTCGACGTTTCTCGAAACTTTTGTTGGGGATGTTTAGTCTTGATTGTTGAGAATAGAATGTCGAATAAACGGAGGGTAGAAAAAAAGTAAAAGAGTGCTTAAAATCGAAGCCCTAATTTGTGAACCATAATTCAAGACGTTTGAACCTCGTGATAAAAAAACTGAGTACCGGTCGGCGTTTTTCGAAATTCATATTGGGAGTGATCGGGCATAATGATTTTCAATAGAATTTGGAAGAAATGGAGTGCAAAAAACAGTAAAAGAGTGCTTTAAATCAATTCCCTCACCTGGTTAGTTAGAAGTGCGTGATAAAAAACCGTGTCACGTTCGACTTTTCTCGAAACTTTTGTTGGGAATGTTTAATCTTGATTGTTTAGAATAGAATGTCGAAGAAACGGACTGTAGAAAAATAGTAAATGAGTTCTTAAAATCAAAGCCCTAATTTTGAACCATAATCCAGGACGTTTGAACCTCGTGATAAAAAAATTGAGTAGCGGTCGGCGTTTTTCAAAATTCTTGTTGGGAGTTATCGGGCATAATTATTTTGAATAGAATTTGGAAGAAATGGAGTGCAAAAAACAGTAAAAGAGTGCTTTAAATCGATTCCCTAACCTGGTTAGTTAGAAGTGCGTGCTAGAAAATCGTGTCACGTTCGACGTTTCTCGAAACTTTTGTTGGGAATGTTTAGTCTTGATGGTTTAGAATAGAATGTCGAAGAAACGAAGTGTAGAAAAACAGTAAATGAGTTCTTAAAATCAAAGCCCTAATTTGTGAACCATAATCCAGGACGTTTGAACCTCGTGATAAAAAAACCGAGTAGCGGTCGGCGATTTTCGAAATTCCTGTTGGGAGTGATCGGGCAAAATGATTTTGAATTGAATTTGGAAGAAATGGAGTGCATAAAACAGTAAAAGAGTGCTTTNTTAGAATAGAATGTCGAAGAAACGGACTGTAGAAAAACAGTAGAAGAGTTCTTAAAATCAAAGCCCTAATTTGTGAACCATAATCAAGGACGTTTGAACCTCGTTATAAAAAAACTGAGTAGCGGTCGGCGTTTTTCAAAATTCCTGTTGAGAGTGATCAGGCATAATGATTTTGAATAGAATTTGGAAGAAATGGAGTGCAAAAAACAGTAAAAGAGTGCTTTAAATCGATTCCCTAACCTTGTTAGTTAGAAGTACGTGCTAAAAAACCGTGTCACGGTCGACGTTTCTCGAAACTTTTGTTGGGAATGATTAGTTTTGATTGTTTAGAATAGAATGTCGTAGAAACGGACTGTAGAAAAATAGTAAAAGAGTTCTTAAAATCAAAGCCCTAATTTGTGAACCGTAATCCAAGACGTTTGAACCTCGATAGTAAAAGAGTTCTTAAAATCAAAGCCCTAATTTGTGAACCGTAATCCAAGACGTTTGAACCTCGTGATAAAAAAACTGAGTAGCGGTCGGCGTTTTTCGAATTCCCGTTGGGAGTGATCGGGCATAATTATTTTGAATAGAATTTGGAAGAAATAGAGTGCAAAAAACAGTAAAAGAGTGCTTTAAATCGATTCCCTAACATTGTTAGTTAGAAGTACGTGCTAGAAAACCGTGTCATGTTCGACTTTTCTCGAAACTTTTGTTGGAATGTTTAGTCTTGATGGTTTAGAATAGAATGTCGAAGAAACGGACAGTAGAAAAACAGTAAAAAAGTTCTTAAAATCAAAGCCCTAATTTGTGAACCATAATCGAGGACGTTTGAACCTCGTGATAAAAAAACCGAGTAGTGGTCGGCGATTTTCGAAATTCCTGTTGGGAGTGATCGGGCAAAATGATTTTGAATTGAATTTGGAAGAAATGGAGTGCATAAAACAGTAAAAGAGTGCTTTAAATCGATTCCCTAACCTTGTTAGTTAGAAGTACGTGCTAAAAAACCGTGTCACGGTCGACGTTTCTCGAAACTTTTGTTGGGAATGATTAGTTTTGATTGTTTAGAATAGAATGTCGTAGAAACGAACTGTAGAAAAACAGTAAAAGAGTTCTTAAAATCAAAGCCCTAATTTGTGAACCGTAATCCAAGACGTTTGAACCTCGTGATAAAACAACTGAGTAGCGGTCGGCGTTTTTCGAATTCCCGTTGGGAGTGATCGGGCAAAATTATTTTGAATAGAATTTGTAAGAAATAGTGTGCAAAAAACAGTAAAAGAGTGCTTTAAATCGATTTCCTAACCTTGTTAGTTAGAAGTACGTGCTAGAAAACCGTGTCACGTTCGACTTTTCTCGAAACTTTTGTTGGGAACGTTTAGTCTTGATGGTTTAGAATAGAATGTCGAATAAACGGAGCGTAGAAATAAAGTAAAAGAGTGCTTAGAATCAAAGCCCTAATTTGTGAACCATAATCCAGGACGTTTGAACCTCGTGATAAAAAAACTGAGTAGCGGTCGGCGGTTTTTGAAATTCCTGTTCGGAGTGATCGTGCATAATGATTTTGAATTGAATTTGGAAGAAATGGAGTGCATAAAACAGTAAAAGAGTGCTTTAAATCGATTCCCAAACCTGGTTAGTTAGACATTAGTGCTAAAAAAACCGTGTCACGATCGACGTTTCTCGAATCTTTTGTTGGGAATGTTTAGTCTTGATGGTTTAGAATAGAATGTCGAAGAAACGGACTGTAGAAAAACAGTAAAAGAGTTCTTAAAATCAAAGCCCTAATTTGTGAATCGTAATCCAAGACGTTTGAACTTCGTGATAAAAAAACTGAGTAGCGGTCGGCGTTTTTCGAATTCCCGTTGGGAGTGATCGGGCATAATGATTTTGAATAGAATTTGGACGAAATGGAGTGCCTAAAACAGTAAAATAGTGCTTTAAATCGATTCCCTAACCTGGTTAGTTAGAAGTACGTGCTAAAAAACCGTGTCATGGTCGCCGTTTCTCGAAACTTTTGTTGGGAATGTTTAGTCTTGATGGTTTAGAATAGAATGTCGAAGAAACGGACTGTAGAAAAACAGTAAATGAGTTCTTAAAATCAAAGCCCTAATTTGTGAACCATAATCCAGGACGTTTGAACCTCGTGATAAAAAAACTGAGTAGCGGTCGGCGTTTTTCGAATTCCCGTTGGGAGTGATCGGGCATAATGATTTTGAATTGAATTTGGAAGAAATGGAGTGCATAAAACAGTAAAAGAGTGCTTTAAATCGATTCCCTAACCTGGTTAGTTAGAAGTACGTGCTAAAAAACCGTGTCATGGTCGCCGTTTCTCGAAACTTTTGTTGGGAATGTTTAGTCTTGATGGTTTAGAATAGAATGTCGAAGAAACGGACTGTAGAAAAACAGTAAAAGAGTTCTTAAAATCAAAGCCCTAATTTGTGAACCATAATCCAGGACGTTTGAACCTCGTGATAAAAAAACTGAGTAGCGGTCGGCGGTTTTCAAAATTCCTGTTCGGAGTGATCGGGCATAATGATTTTGAATTGAATTTGGAAGAAATGGAGTGCATAAAACAGTAAAAGAGTGCTTTAAATCGATTCCCAAACCTGGTTAGTTAGACGTTAGTGCTAAAAAAACCGTGTCACGATCGACGTTTCTCGAATCTTTTGTTGGGAATATTTAGTCTTGATGGTTTAGAATAGAATGTCGAAGAAACGGACTGTAGAAAAACAGTAAAAGAGTTCTTAAAATCAAAGCCCTAATTTGTGAATCGTAATCCAAGACGTTTGAACCTCGTGATAAAAAAACTGAGTAGCGGTCGGCGTTTTTCGAAATTCCTGTTGAAAGTGATCGGACATAATGATTTTTAATAGAATTTGGAAGAAATGGAGTGCATAAAACAGTAAAAAAGTGCTTTAAATCGATTCCCTAACCTTGTTAGTTTGAAGTACGAGCTAAAAAACCGTGTCACGGTCGACGTTTCTCGAAACTTTTGTTGGGAATGTTTAGTCTTGATGGTTTAGAATAGAATGTCGAAGAAACGGACTGTAGAAAAACAGTAAATGAGTTCTTAAAATCAAAGCCCTAATTTGTGAACCATAATCCAGGACGTTTGAACCCCGTGATAAAAAAAATGAGTAGCGGTCGGCGATTTTCGAAATTCCTGTTGGGAGTGATCGGGCATAATGATTTTGAATAGAATTTGGATGAAATGGAGTGCAAAAAACAGGAAAATGGTGCTTTAAATCGATTCCCTAACCTTGTTAGTTAGAAGTGCGTGCTAAAAAACCGAGTCAGGGTCGACGTTTCTCGAAACTTTTGTTGGGAATGTTTAGTCTTTATGGTTTAGAATAGAATGTCGATGAAACGGAGTGTAGAAAAACAGTAAATGAGTTCTTAAAATCAAAGCCCTAATTTGTGAACCATAATCCAGGACGTTTGAACCTCGTGATAAAAAAACTGAGTAGCGGTCGGCAGTTTTCGAAATTCCTGTTCGGAGTGATCGGGCATAATGATTTTGAATTGAATTTGGAAGAAATGGAGTGCATAAAACAGTAAAAGAGTGCTTTAAATCGATTCCCAAACCTGGTTAGTTAGACGTTAGTGCTAAAAAAACCGTGTCACGATCGACGTTTCTCGAATCTTTTGTTGGGAATATTTAGTCTTGATGGTTTAGAATAGAATGTCGAAGAAACGGACTGTAGAAAAACAGTAAAAGAGTTCTTAAAATCAAAGCCCTAATTTGTGAATCGTAATCCAAGACGTTTGAACCTCGTGATAAAAAAACTGAGTAGCGGTCGGCGTTTTTCGAATTCCCGTTGGGAGTGATCGGGCATAATGATTTTGAATAGAATTTGGACGAAATGGAGTGCATAAAACAGTAAAAGAGTGCTTTAAATCGATTCCTAACCTTGTTAGTTAGAAGTACATGCTAGAAAACCGTGTCACGTTCGACTTTTCTCAAAACTTTTGTTGGGAATGTTTAGTCTTGATGGTTTAGAATAGAATGTCGAAGAAACGGACTGTAGAAAAATAGTAAAAGAGTGCTTAAAATCAAAGCCCTAATTTGTAAACCATAATCCAAGACGTTTGAACCTCGTGATAAAAAACTGAGTAGCGGTCGACGGTTTTCGAAATTCCTGTTGAGATTGATCGGGCATAATGATTTTGAATAGAATTTGGAAGAAATGAGGTGCATAAAACAGTAAAAGAGTGCTTTTAATCGATTCCCTAACCTGGTTAGTTAGAAGTACGTGCTAAAAAACCGTGTCACGGTCGACGTTTCTCGAAACTTTTGTTGGGAATAATTAGTCTTGATTGTTTAGAATAGAATGTCGAAGAAACGGACTGTAGAAAAATAGTAAAAGAGTGCTTAAAATCAAAGCCCTAATTTGCAAACCATAATCCAGGACGTTTGAACCTCGTGATAAAAAACTGAGTAGCGGTCGACGGTTTTCGAAATTCCTGTTGAGATTGATCGGGCATAATGATTTTGAATAGAATTTGGAAGAAATGAGGTGCATAAAACAGTAAAGGAGTGCTTTTAATCGATTCCCTAACCTGGTTAGATAGAAGTACGTGCTAGAAAACCGTGTCATGTTCGACTTTTCTCGAAACTTTTGTTGGGAACGTTTAGTCTTGATGGTTTAGAATAGAATGTCGAATAAACGGAGCGTAGAAATAAAGTAAAAGAGTGCTTAGAATCAAAGCCCTAATTTGTGAACCATTATCCAGGACGTTTGAACCTCGTGATAAAAAAACTGAGTAGCGGTCAGCGGTTTTTGAAATTTCTGTTGGGAATGATCGGGCATAATGATTTTGAATAGAATTTGGAAGAAATGGAGTGCATAAAACAGTAAAAGAGTGCTTTAAATCGATTCCCTAACCTGGTTAGTTAGAAGTACGTGCTAAAAAACCGTGTCACGGTCGACGTTTCTCGAAACTTTTGTTGGGAATAATTAGTCTTGATTGTTTAGAATAGAATGTCGAAGAAACGGACTATAGAAAAATAGTAAAAGAGTTCTTAAAATCAAAGCCCTAATTTGTGAACCGTAATCCAAGACGTTTGAACCTCGTGATAAAAAAACTGAGTAGCGGTCGGCGTTTTTCGAATACCCGTTGGGAGTGATCGGGCATAATGATTTTGAATAGAATTTGGAAGAAATGGAGTGCAAAAAAAAGTAAAAGAGTGCTTTAAATCGATTCCCTCACCTTGTTAGTTAGAAGTACGTGCTAGAAAATCGTGTCACGTTCGACTTTTCTCGAAACTTTTGTTGGGAAAGTTTAGTCTTGATGGTTTAGAATAGAATGTCGAAGAAACGGAGTGTAGAAAAAAAGGAAAAGAGTGCGTAAAATCAAAGCCCTAATTTGCAAACCATAATCCAGGACGTTTGAACATCGTGATAAAAAACTGAGTAGCGGTCGACGGTTTTCGAAATTCCTGTTCAAAGTGATCGGACATAATGATTTTTAATAGAATTTGGAAGAAATGGAGTGCATAAAGCAGTAAAAGAGTGCTTTAAATCGATTCCCTAACCTTCTTAGTTAGAAGTACGTGCTAGAAAACCGTGTCATGTTCAACTTTTCTCGAAACTTTTGTTGGGAACGTTTAGTCTTGATGGTTTAGAATAGAATGTCGAAGAAACGGAGTGTAGAAAAACAATAAAAGAGTGCTTAAAATCGAAGCCCTAATTTGTGAACCATTATCCAGGACGTTTGAACCTCGTGATAAAAAAACTGAGTAGCCTTTTCGAAATTTCTGTTGGGAATGATCGGGCATAATGATTTTGAATAGAATTTGGAAGAAATGGAGTGCATAAAACAGTAAAAGAGTGCTTTAAATCGATTCCCTAACCTGGTTAGTTAGAAGTACGTGCTAAAAAACCGTGTCACGTTCGACTTTTCTCTAAACTTTTGTTGGGAATGTTTAGTCTTGATGGTTTAGAATAGAATGTCGAAGAAACGGAGTGTAGAAAAA
>NW_019272303.1:4243-5785 GCF_002738345.1 Cucurbita maxima | reverse complement strand
TACTGAGTAGCGGTCGGAGTTTTTCGAAATTCCTGTTGAAAGTGATCGGGCATAATGATTTTGAATAGAATTTGGAAGAAATGGAGTGCAAAAACAGTAAGAGAGTGCTTTAAATCGATTCCCTAACTTGGTTAGTTAGAAGTACGTGCTATAAAACCGTGGCACGTTCGACGCTTCTCGAAACTTTTGTTGGGGATGTTTAGTCTTGATGGTTTAGAATAGAATGTCGANAGTGCTTTAAATCGATTCCCTAACCTTGTTAGTTTGAAGTACGAGCTAAAAAACCGTGTCACGGTCGACGTTTCTCGAAACTTTTGTTGGGAATGTTTAGTCCTGATGGTTTAAAATAGAATGTCGAAGAAACAGAGTGTAGAAAAACAGTAAATAAGTTCTTAAAATCGAAGCCCTAATTTGTGAACCATAATCCAGGACGTTTGAACCTCGTGATAAAAAAACTGAGTAGCGGTCGGCGTTTTTCGAAATTCCTGTTGAAAGTGATCGGACATAATGATTTTTAATAGAATTTGGAAGAAATGGAGTGCATAAAGCAGTAAAAGAGTGCTTTAAATCGATTCCCTAACCTTGTTAGTTAGAAGTACGTGCTAAAAAACCGTGTCACGGTCGACGTTTCTCGAATCTTTTGTTGGGAATGTTTAGTCCTGATGGTTTAGAATAGAATGTCGAAGAAACGGAGTGTAGAAAAACAGTAAATGAGTTCTTAAAATCAAAGCCCTAATTTGTTAACCATAATCCAGGACGTTTGAACCTCGTGATAAAAAATCTGAGTAGCGGTCGGCGTTTTTCGAAATTTCTGTTGAGAGTGATCGGGCATAATGATTTTGAATAGAATTTGGAAGTAATGGAGTGCATAAAAATGTAAAAGAGTGCTTTAAATCGATTCCCTAACTTGGTTAGTTAGAAGTACGTGCTAAAAAACCATGTCACGTTCGACGTTTCTCGAAACTTTTGTTGGGGATGTTTAGTCTTGATGGTTTAGAATAGAATGTCGAAGAAACAGAGTGTAGAAAAACAATAAATGAGTTTTTAAAATAAAAGCCCTAATTTGTGAACCATAATTCAGGACGTTTGATCCTCGTGATAAAAAAACTGAGTAGCGGTCGGCGTTTTTCGAAATTCCTGTTGGGAGTGATCGGGCATAATGATTTTGAATAGAATTTGGAAGAAATGGAGTTCAAAAAACAGTAAAAAAGTGCTTTAAATCGATTCCCTAACCTTGTTAGTTAGAAGTACGTGCTAAAAAACCGTGTCACGGTCGACGTTTCTCATAACTTTTGTTGGGGATGTTTAGTCTTGATGGTTTAGAATAGAATGTCGAAGAAACGGAGTGTAGAAAAAAAGTAAAAGAGTGCTTAAAATCGAAGCCCTAATTTGTGAACCATAATCCAGGACGTTTGAACCTCGTGATAAAAAAACTGAGTAGCGGTCGGCGTTTTTTGAAATTCCTGTTGAAAGTTATCGGACATAATGATTTTTAATAGAATTTGGAAGAAATGGAGTGCATAAAGCAGTAAAAGAGTGCTT
>NW_019272303.1:0-4237 GCF_002738345.1 Cucurbita maxima | reverse complement strand
GATTAGTTAGAAGTACGCTCTAAAAAACCGTGTCACGGTCGACGTTTCTCGAAACTTTTGTTGGGAATGATTAGTCTTGATGGTTTAGAATAGAATGTCGAAGAAACGGAGTGTAGAAAAACAGTAAAAGAGTTATTAAAATCAAAGTCCAAATTTTGTGAACCATAATCCAGGACGTTTGAACCTCGTGATAAAAAAACTGAGTAGCGGTCGGCATTTTTCGAATTCCTGTTGGGAGTGATCGGGCATAATGATTTTGAATAGAATTTAGAAGAAATTGAGTGCAAAAAACAGTAAAAAAGTGCTTTAAATCGATTCCCTAACCTTGTTAGTTTGAATTACGAGCTAAAAAACCGTGTCACGGTCGACGTTTCTCAAAACTTTTGTTGGGAATGTTTAGTCTTGATGGTTTAGAATAGAATGTCGAAGAAACGGAGTGTAGAAAAACAGTAAATGAGTTCTTAAAATCAAAGCCCTTATTTGTGAACCATAATCCAGAACGTTTGAACCTCGTGATAAAAAAACAAAGTAGCAGTCGGCGTTTTTCGAAATTTCTGTTGAGAGTGATCGGGCATAAGGATTTTGAATAGAATTTGGAAGAAATGGAGTGCAAAAAATAGTAAAAAAGTGCTTTAAATCGATTCCCTAATCTTGTTAGTTAGAAGTACGTGCTAAAAAACCGTGTCACGGTCGACGTTTCTCAAAACTTTTGTCGGGAATGTTTAGTCTTGATGATTTCGAATAGAATGTCGAAGAAACGGCGTGTAGAAAAACAGTAAGAGAGTGCTTAAAATCGAAGCCCTCATTTGTGAATCATAATCCAGGACGTTTGAACCTCGTGATAAAAAAACTGAGTAACGGTCGGCGTTTTTCGAAATTCCTGTTGAGAGTGATCGGGCATAAGGATTTTGAATAGAATTTGGAAGAAATGGAGTGCATAAAACAGTAAAAAAGTGCTTTAAATCGATTCCCTAACTTGGTTAGGTAGAAGTACGTGCTATAAAACCGTGTCACGTTCGACGCTTCTCGAAAGTTTTGTTGGGAATGATTAGTCTTGATGGTTTAGAATAGAATGTCGAAGAAACGGAGTGTAGAAAAACAGTAAATGAGTTCTTAAAATCAAAGCCCTAATTTGTGAACCATAATCCAGAACGTTTGAACCTCGTGATAAAAAAACAAAGTAGCAGTAGGCGTTTTTCGAAATTTCTGTTGAGAGTGATCGGGCATAAGGATTTTGAATAGAATTTGGAAGAAATGGAGTGCATAAAACAGTAAAAAAGTGCTTTAAATCGATTCCCTAACTTGGTTAGGTAGAAGTACGTGCTATAAAACCGTGTCACGTTCGACGCTTCTCGAAAGTTTTGTTGGGGATGTTTAGTCTTGATGGTTTAGAATAGAATGTCGAAGAAACGGAGTGTAGAAAAAAAGTAAAAGAGTGCTTAAAATCGAAGCCCTAATTTGTGAACCATAATCCAGGACGTTTGAACCTCGTGATAAAAAAACTGAGTAGCGGTCGGCGTTTTTCGAAATTCCTGTTCAAAGTGATCGGACATAATGATTTTTAATAGAATTTGGAAGAAATGGAGTGCATAAAGCAGTAAAAGAGTGCTTTAAATCGATTCCCTAACCTTCTTAGTTANTAGAATGTCGAAGAAACGGAGTGTAGAAAAACAGTAAATGAGTTCTTAAAATCAAAGCCCTAATTTGTGAACCATAATCCAGGACGTTTGAACCTCGTGATAAAAAAACTGGGTAGCGGTCGGCGTTTTTAGAATTCCTGTTGGGAGTGATCGAGCATAATGATTTTGAATAGAATTTGGAAGAAATGGAGTGTATAAAAAAGTAAATGAGTGCTTTAAATCGATTCCCTAACCTGGTTAGTTAGAAGTACGTGCTAAAAAACCTTGTCACGGTCGACGTTTCTCGAAACTTTTGTTGGGAATGTTTAGTCTTGATGGTTAGAATAGAATGTCGAAGAAACGGAGCGTAGAGGAACAGTAAATGAGTTCTTAAAATCAAAGCCCTAATTTCTGAACCATAATCCAGAACGTTTGAACCTCGTGATAAAAAAACAAAGTAGCAGTCGGCGTTTTTCGAAATTTCTGTTGAGAGTGATCGGGCATAAGGATTTTGAATAGAATTTGGAAGAAATGGAGTGCATAAAACAGTAAAAAAGTGCTTTAAATCGATTCCCTAACTTGGTTAGGTAGAAGTACGTGCTATAAAACCGTGTCACGTTCGACGCTTCTCGAAACTTTTGTTGGGGATGTTTAGTCTTGATGGTTTAGAATAGAATGTCGAAGAAACGGAGTGTAGAAAAAAAGTAAAAGAGTGCTTAAAATCGAAGCCCTAATTTGTGAACCATAATCAAGAACGTTTGAACCTCGTGATCAAAAAACAAAGTAGCAGTCGGCGTTTTTCGAAATTCCTGTTGAAAGTGATCGGACATAATGATTTTTAATAGAATTTGGAAGAAATGGAGTGCATAATGCAGTAAAAGAGTGCTTTAAATCGATTCCGATTTTTAATAGAATTTGGAAGAAATGGAGTGCATAATGCAGTAAAAGAGTGCTTTAAATCGATTCCCTAACCTTATTAGTTAGAAGTACGTGCTAAAAAACCGTGTCATGGTCGACGTTTTTGAATCTTTTATTGGGAATGTTTAGTCTCGATGGTTTAGAATAGAATGTCAAAGAAACGGAGTGTAGAAAAAATTTTATTGGGAATGTTTAGTCTCGATGGTTTAGAATAGAATGTCAAAGAAACGGAGTGTAGAAAAAATGAAAATGAGTTCTTAAAATCGAAGCCCTAATTTGTGAACCATAATCCAGGACGTTTGAACCTCGTGATAAAAACACTGAGTAGTGGTCGGAGTTTTTCGAAATTCCTGTTGAAAGTGATCGGGCATAATGATTTTGAATAGAATTTGGAAGAAATGGAGTGCATAAAACAGTAAACGAGTGTTTTAAATCGATTCCCTAACCTTGTTAGTTTGAAGTACGTGCTAAAAAACCGTGTCATGGTCGACGTTTCTCGAAACTTTTGTTGCGAATGATTAGTCTTGATGGTTTAGAATAGAATGTCGAAGAAACGGAGTGTAGAAAAACAGTGAAAGAGTTCTTAAAATCAAAGCCTTAATTTGTGAACCATAATCCAGGACGTTTGATACTCGTGATAAAAAAACAGAGTAGCGGTCGACGTTTTTCGAATTCCTGTTGGGAGCGATCGGGCATAATGATTTTGAATAGAATTTTGAAGAAATGGAGTGCAAAAACAGTAAGAGAGTGCTTTAAATCGATTCCCTAACATTGTTAGTTAGAATTACGTGCTAAAAAACCGTGTCACGGTCGACGTTTCTCGAAACTTTTGTTGGGAATGATTAGTCTTGGATGTTTAGAATAGAATGTTGAAGAAACGGAGTGTAGAAAAAAAGTGAAAGAATTCTTAAAATCAAAGGCTTAATTTGTGAACCATAATCCAGGACGTTTGAACCTCGAGAGAAAAAAGCTGAGTAGCGGTCGACGTTTTTCGAATTCCTGTTGGGAGTGATCGGGCATAATGATTTTGAATAGAATTTGGAAGAAATGGAGTGCANTTTTGTTGGGAATGATTAGTCTTGATGGTTTAGAATAGAATGTGGAAGAAACGGAGTGTAGAAAAAAAGTGAAAGAATTCTTAAAATCAAAGGCTTAATTTGTGAACCATAATCCAGGACGTTTGAAACTCGAGAGAAAAAAGCTGAGTAGCGGTCGACGTTTTTCGAATTCCTGTTGGGAGTG
Organism: Cucurbita maxima; assembly: GCF_002738345.1. Classification (NCBI taxonomy): domain Eukaryota; kingdom Viridiplantae; phylum Streptophyta; class Magnoliopsida; order Cucurbitales; family Cucurbitaceae; genus Cucurbita; species Cucurbita maxima. Next base: position 458 of record NW_019272303.1, on the reverse strand, counting down.
ATCGGGCATAATGATTTTGAATAGAATTTGGAAGAAATGGAGTGCAAAATAGAGTAAAAGAGTGCTTTAAATCGATTCCCTAACATTGTTAGTTAGAATTACGTGCTAAAAAACCGTGTCACGGTCGACGTTTCTCGAAACTTTTGTTGGGAATGATTAGTCTGGATGGTTTAGAATAGAATGTCGAAGAAACGGAGTGTAGAAAAAAAGGAAAAGAATGCTTAAAATCAAAGCCCTAATTTGGGAACCATAATCCAGGACGTTTGAACCTCGTGATCAAAAAACTGAGTAGCGGTCGACGGTTTTCGAAATTCCTGTTGAGATTGATCGTGCATAATGATTTTGAGTAGAATTTGGAAGAAATGGAGTGCATAAAACAGTAAAGAAGTGCTTTAAATCGATTCCCTAACCTGGTTTGTTTAGAAGTACGTGCTAAAAAATCGTGTCACGGTCGACGT
>NW_019272302.1:8760-53845 GCF_002738345.1 Cucurbita maxima | reverse complement strand
ACATGCAAGACACTACTGTTGGAGTAACCTTTAGAAGCTGTAGATTTGTTTTCCCTGCGATTTTCCTCATCAGAATTGCTGCTACTGCCATCAGAACTGCTAGGAATAGCAGGATTTGTCTCATGACTCTCTTCGACTGAGCTTTTGTTCTCATAAGGCATGCACGAACTTGTTTCGGAAGCGTTTGTTGTCTTCTTACCAGGTAAGACAGCCTGACTCAGTGTGGTACACAAGGAAGCAAGTACACCATCTTTTGGCTTGTGCTTCCTAACCAGTCGTTGCTTCTTAACTATCTCAGGTTCCTCTTGAGGAGCCAACTTCCGCTTATGCCAGAGGACTTCCATTATTTCAATGTCTTTGTCTGAAGTGTCGGGTTGTTTTCTCTGGGGTGGTCTGTAGTCTTCATCGTCTTCATCGTCCTCGTAATCAACTAGACCACCTGACCTAAGACTGAAAAGATAGAACTGCTGTAAGTGTAGAGAATAGAACTTAAAGTGCTTAAAAAGCTATTTCTTTGGGCTTCTTCCAAAAGTGCTTGAGGTAGTATCACATAAAAGTCTTCTTTTTTTTGTTCTTTTTTCAAAATGAGATAGAATGGCAATACCTTACTGGTGGGCAATTTGTAGCAACACCATTGGATAAACCAGGTTGAGATTGTTCGTTCTGTTTTCGAGAAACAGATGCAGATGCAGTATCCTCTTCATCACTGAAACGAGATACATTAATAACAACAACAAGATCCTGATAGAAATGTTATAAATGTCTGAGATAAAGAAAATTGTGTACCTGTCCCCATTGAAATAGTCGTCCTCTTCTTTCTCAGGAGCACGCTCGTCATTTCTTTTTCGAGGATCTGATGTGTTCAAAATGCCTTTCATTTCACAATTTTCAAGGCACTGCAAGCAAAGATATCAGGCGGGGAAAAAAAGAATTTGAAATAAATTGAAGATGGAGCCACTCAAGCAGGATAGTAATTTACCTGATCATATTTAACTTTTAAAGCTTGAATGGAAGACAAATTTTCAAATCGGGACAACTGATTCCAGAAGGAATCAATTATATGTATAACCAATAACTTCAAATTTTCCTGCATGATATACTGGCTTAAATATTTGGCCCTTAAAAAGACAACTGAATTCCAGAAAAAGAGAGATGAAGGAGGGCGGGCATGTACCTTCTTTATATACTCGAGAAGTTCTAAAACAGCAGAATTTAGCAGATTATACCGACTTCCATTAGCAACAAATACATCTATGATAGGTTTGAGAGTGTTATTCTTGACGAAATAATTTATCAGATGTTCATCCTGTAAATTAACCAAGTAAAAGATTTAGATAGATTGTCCATGGTAAATAGTAATGAACTGCCCACTGGAAGAGAGGTGGGGGAAAAAGAGGACAATACCAAAAGAACTATACTATAAGTTTATGAAACAACTACAAGAATTACTAGAAAAAACAACAAGCGAAGTGTTTATAAGCTTACTATAAGTTTATGAAACAACTACAAGAATTACTAGAAAAAACAACAAGCGAAGTGTTTATAAGCTTTATTTTCAAAAATAAAAAACAAAAAACAAAAATAGTTACGAACACAGGGCATTAGCAACTCTATTGGTTTCATAATTACACATCTACACTTACATGGCGTGAAAGAACAGTACGAATAAATCGAACTGCAGCAACAACCAAGTACTTTTCCTTCCGTTGTGTTAACAACACCACTTTATCTATCATATTATTTTGGAGAAAATTAGACCTGCAATACACAGAATAAGAAAATAAGCCATATTGTCTTAAAAATACATATAAATAGATGGTAGAGGAAATTCAATTCCGGTACTTGCACATGAATAGGGCATAAAAATTACTTTATTCTATAAGGGTGTTGGGAAATTCAATTCCGGTACTTGCACATGAATAGGGCATAAAAATTACTTTATTCTATAAGGGTGTTGAAGCACACAAAAGCAAAGTAATTCGCATATATTCGACAGAATCTCAGGCTTCATGCCATTCGTATCTCCCAGTCTTCCATCGGCGTCTTCAATGTTCTTGCCTGATTGCAAACCTTCTGTAGGACATGATGCTGTTATGATGTCTATTAATTGGCCCAAATGCTTCTCATAGAAAATCTCAACAATTGTATCTCTCTGCAAATAAGAACAGTAGCATATTTCATGACAAATGAGAGAGAATACGATTGAAGCAATTGCAAAAGAAAAAAGAAAAAGAGAGAGGAAACAAGAAAATAATAATCGCTTCTTACATGAAAGTTTTACTGACAAGTTTTTCCAAGATTTCAGCAGAAATATAAGAAAATAGAAATCAGCAATCAAAATGTTACACCTGCGTAAATAAACTCAAATGTGTTGCGACTCAAAATGCAGGCATAATATATCTGTTATGATTAAAAGAAAAAAAAAATGAAGTTTAAAAGGCAAGATATCATAAAGCAGCAACAAACATTTGTATCGAGATGCCCTGATACTTCCTTGCAGTATTGAAAACTGAAAAGAACAATGACGGGACTTTCTAAACATAAGTCAACTATACTAGTGTTAAAATAAAATTGCATAGATTTTACTGCGAGAAAAAGTTAAAAAAGGCACCTGGACTCCAGATGCATAGGTATCCAATAGATTGCGAAGAATTTCAAGAAACTGGCAGTGCATGTTGTCCCCAAAATCTGTTACCATACCTTTAATCTGCAATTAAACAAGTTGTAATAGCAGAGTGCATGTTGTCCCCAAAATCTGTTACCATACCTTTAATCTGCAATTAAACAAGTTGTAATAGCAGAGACAAGCTTAATTAATTGAAACTGGCAGTGCATGTTGTCCCCAAAGCATATCTGTGGCACGTCTAATATGTGTCTAAAACTAAAAGAGAAGAAATAAATAACGAATATGTAATTTGGCATGTCGTACATGTGTCCAGAGCGTGTCAGGTCATATCCGTAAATAAATAACGAATATGTAATTTGGCATGTCGTACATGTGTCCAGAGCGTGTCAGGTCATATCCGTGTCTAACAAATGTCCAATATGGATACTTGGCCTAAAATAGAGTGTTCGTGCTTCATGGAAAAAATTATTTGATCTATAGAAAAGCAATATCACCATTCATGCTTAATCACACAACCTGTATACACTTAAACTAAAAGATTATATTGACTAAATCAAGATTTCCAATGAAGCAGAAAACTCCAATCCTTGATAAACAGATGATTAAAGAACTTCAAGAGCAGCAAAGACACAATGAAGCAGAAAACTCCAATCCTTGATAAACAGATGATTAAAGAACTTCAAGAGCAGCAAAGACACAAACTTGATTCAGAATCTTCACCAAGTTAAAGGAAAATTCTTTCCATAAGAAAAATAAAAACTCTTGATACCCTGTTTTTTTTATCCAGAGTTAAACGAGGAGTGGAACTCTTGATAAAGAATATCTTTGACAACTAATGTTTCCCACTACTTTGACAACTAATGTCAGCAACTAAATTTCCAATCAAGATTGCTCTCATATTTTGAGTTCTCTTAAATTGTCTACACACACTAAAGTGAGAAGAAAAAAATTGATTGTGCATACCAGAAGTCCAAACAGTGGAAATCCTTCCTGTCGAGCAACATGAGTACGCAAAAGATTTGGATCCTGATTCAAGAAAAGAATGAGGATATCTGTCCTGCATTCATAAATGAGTACGCAAAAGATTTGGATCCTGATTCAAGAAAAGAATGAGGATATCTGTCCTGCATTCATAAACCAATATTTTTAACGGGGGAACAAGAAAAATAATGGTGGACTAAGAACTAAATGCAGACAATAGGAAGGTCAAATTATGTCATTCCAGTACTCACCCTGTTAAGACAAGCTTTTTGTCTGGACTCTGTAAGACATCCGTAATGATGTCAAAGATACCTTCATTCATAAGGTCCCTGTAGAAATTGGAGTTTAAGATAAAATAGTCAATAAACTTATGATATTGGAGTTTAAAAATTAATCATGATTGGAACGGTGTCAAATGGATGGAGTACAATAAACTTATGATATTGGAGTTTAAAAATTAATCATGATTGGAACGGTGTCAAATGGATGGAGTATGCCTGTGGCAGGCCTCATTTGGGCCAAAACATGTTTAGTCCATCTATACATCTCTACTTAAGTTCAATGAAACCAGTAGGTAACATATACTTTCACATTAAAATTCAATTATTTACCTGAACAACCGAAGCTGCATTGCCATTTGGAGGCTTTTGCTTACGCTACAAAACTCGCGCAGAAAATAAACCTGAAGCAGTAATGAAACATCAAAACTTTTCTTAAAGGAGATAAAAACCAAGTTCATGAATTAGGGAACTATGAGGAAGGAGAGGGAATCCATTGTGGAGAAGATTTCACAGTATGCAGTATCAAGAATGAATAACATATTACAAATCCAGGCCAGAGAACCCATCGAAACATTAATGCAGAATGGGATATATGATCATACTGCTACAAAAAAGTGCATATATACTTAATGTAACCAATACTCACCAAGTCCTTTTTTGAGTCGTCAGGGCTACAAAAAAGTGCATATATACTTAATGTAACCAATACTCACCAAGTCCTTTTTTGAGTCGTCAGGTGTGGAGGGTGATCTCAACCTAACAAACAATTCCTGAATAAAGGTACTGTCGTCCTTCAAAGAAGAAACAACCTGCAACAGAAGACCACCTTCAGAGAACGACAGTATAAAGGTCAATTAAGCTTGGTCAACATTCTAAATCTTACAAGCACATTGTTGGCATGAATTATGGAATTCAGATTAGCAACCATGGAGTCATCCAACATTCGTGCCAAAACAACATCCTGAAATAGATGGGTAAGCATTCAATGACAAAAGAGGCAGGCAAAGATAAAGTTCAAAAACAACATCCTGAAATAGATGGGTAAGCATTCAATGACAAAAGAGGCAGGCAAAGATAAAGTTCAGACGTCAATGACTGTACCTTTAAATAACCAACTCTATATGTCTGATGTATTTTTGACAGAACTGCGGGGCTCTTAATGGGAATAGCCTACAAGATTTGATTGCAAATAGATGAAGGTGTTTGAGAGAACTGCGGGGCTCTTAATGGGAATAGCCTACAAGATTTGATTGCAAATAGATGAAGGTGTTTGAGAACTAAGTTCCAAATTGTGTCATGCACCCCTCCAGATGTTCCTCACTAAACGAAAATAACACGTAGGTAATATTTACCTCCTTAAATACAACATGCTCTTTCAAGAAATTACGAAATTGCTGAGTATGTGGAACCTCGGGATCGTCTGCATCATACATTATAAAAAATTGATCAAATATTAGTAAATATCAAATAAACTATAATTTTTTTTTTTTTTAGAGGAACAGTTACTTCATTGTTAGATAACATGAAAAGTCCACCAATGTTGGCTTACAAAATTGTACTGAAGAACAGTTACTTCATTGTTAGATAACATGAAAAGTCCACCAATGTTGGCTTACAAAATTGTACTGAAGGAATGTCTTAACATTATCTTGACTAAATTTTATGTTAGAATGAGACCAACGGGCTGAACAAATGTAACGATCATTTATTTCTCACTCAAAAATTTTTTATGTTAGAATGAGACCAACGGGCTGAACAAATGTAACGATCATTTATTTCTCACTCAAAAATTGCATGGACTCCACTGTTAGACATAACAACAGAGTCGCAGATCTACCAAGAGCAAGATAACCAAAACAGCACAGGACAGTCTGCAAATAGCTATTCATAGCAATTACAGCAATATTTTTCAGGCAAGGAAAAACAGCACAGGACAGTCTGCAAATAGCTATTCATAGCAATTACAGCAATATTTTTCAGGCAAGGAGTCCCAAAGTAGAGAACCAAATGTTCCAAGGTGTATATGAATAGCAGTAGACCAATAACTAAATCCATATCAANTTATGTTAGAATGAGACCAACGGGCTGAACAAATGTAACGATCATTTATTTCTCACTCAAAAATTGCATGGACTCCACTGTTAGACATAACAACAGAGTCGCAGATCTACCAAGAGCAAGATAACCAAAACAGCACAGGACAGTCTGCAAATAGCTATTCATAGCAATTACAGCAATATTTTTCAGGCAAGGAGTCCCAAAGTAGAGAACCAAATGTTCCAAGGTGTATATGAATAGCAGTAGACCAATAACTAAATCCATATCAACTACCACAATAACGATGGCTAAAATACGAAATGGTCTCTAATGTCTTCAGTGATCTCCACATTAGGATACGAGAAAATAATGAAAACCACTTGATACTCCAATTTCAGAAAGAGTTGTTGGACGAGTTTTAGGATACGAGAAAATAATGAAAACCACTTGATACTCCAATTTCAGAAAGAGTTGTTGGACGAGTTTGTTGCAATTATGGTCTTTAACCCCTGGAATTACTACTAATTTTTCCTTCGTATCCTCTTCTCTAATTGGGTCCTTGTTGGTCTTTAACCCCTGGAATTACTACTAATTTTTCCTTCGTATCCTCTTCTCTAATTGGGTCCTTGTTTCTAAGTTTGAGAATATGAGGTTACAATATTTTTTGCTTCAAAATCTCCTTACCTCATTGGCGGGCTGAGAAAGTGAAAGGAAGGTTTCATTTTAAGAAAAAATGAGGATACTCCTGTAGAAATCTAGTGTCAAGAGAAAGTGAAAGGAAGGTTTCATTTTAAGAAAAAATGAGGATACTCCTGTAGAAATCTAGTGTCAAGATGACGGTAATTTTAGTGAATCTTAGAGGAAGAAAGAGTTGGGTTTAAAGGGAGGTATAAGCTTCTTTTGAGTGAGTGAAAGATATTGGGATAGAAGTCTCCGGTTATGAGTTAAAGAAGGGAACCGCAAAAATTCTATTTGTGAATGAAAACTCACTTTTGAGTGGCAAATGAAGAGAAAATGTGACATCCGAGTAAATGAGGGAAACATGAATGAACCAAGACCACATCCAAATGTGAGGGATGCTGAGGATAGGATAGCTAAGGAAGGCTTAAAAGAATTGAACGTCACTACCTATATCAACAAAGTGCACCTTCCTTTTCGGTGGCTCAATCATACAAACTCTATGGTTGAGCATGCTTTACTTGAAGCAATTCTATGTTTGGTGACCTCCCGAGAATTTTTCTGGGATGCATGTGAGTAAGAAAAAAGCATACTAGAAGGACTTGTGTTCGTATGTGGAAATAGTTTTCACTCTTAAAAGGCAAGGAACATAGGTAACGTGACCATATCACAGGGGATGCAAAAAAATGTTGGACCCATCAGGTACCAAATCCGGATTCCAAATCTTGATATGAATCATGGACATGGGTCATTACAAATGATAGAGCAATACTTGTCTTAGTAAGATGTAGTTCAGGGACGAACAAATGTAGAAGTCAGTGGGCATGTGACACCCAAGTAAAGGAGCGGTAAATGAATGAACTAAAACCACATTTGAATGAGAGGGATCCTGAGGATGAGATAGTTAAGAAAAGCTTAAAAGAATTGAAGTCACTACCTATACCAACAAGGTGCATCTTCCCTTTCAATGGCTTAATCAAATTTCATGGTTAAGCGTGCTTTACTTAAACAATTCTATGTTGGGTGACCTCCTAAGAATTTTCCTAAGATACATGTAAGTGAGAACAAAGCATGCTGGAAGGACTCATTTTGGTCTGTAGGAATAGTTTTCACTCTTAATTCACTCTTAAAAAGCAAGGAATGTAGGTAATGCAACCATGTCACAAGGGAGGCAAGGGCATGACGGGGCCATTAGGTGCCAAATCTGAATTCCGAATCTTGATCTGAATCCTAAGCATGGGTTATACAAATGGTATCGGAGTGGTGCCTCTCTCAGTAAGATGTGGTTTGAGGACGAACCAACACAGAAGCTGATGGACATGTAACACCCAAGTAAAGGAAGGGTACATGAATAAATCGAAACCACATTATAGTGAGTGGGATCCTCATGATAGGATAACTAAGAAAAGCTTAAGAGAAATTGCATGGTACACAAGGTCTGCCTAAAACTGAACGTGATAAAATAGAGCAACAATGAATATAAAAAGTAGAAAGAACACATACAAAACAAATTAATAGGAATGTTCTAAAAAATCAGAGCACAGCCAAAAGTTCTTATTCTCCGAGTATTTGATGACAGACCAAAAAAAATCATTTCGAAGATATATATAACTTGAAAGACAGTGCCCCATTCCAAACAAGACTGAGCAAGTGAAGCAAAATCCACCACAAGCTTAATCGCCCAAAAACACCAATAAAATATTTGACATTGGAAAGAAAAAAATAAAATAAAACAAAAGGTTTTGCATAGAAAAACCTCAAGAAACTAAGTTTCATTAGAAACTCAGCCAATCCTATGTAAACAAAATCAAGGGGACATATGAAAAATTATAAACATGAAGATATTAAGATACAACCAGAAAATATCATAATAAATCATTTACAACAAAAAGGGGCAGAATGGTCTGAAGATCAGGAAGCATACAAAACTACTGAACAAGGGTGGTTAATTAAATGACAACCATGACATATCCAAATACATTATAGACCACAACAGACCAACTTGAACTATGCAAATTCATTCAAGATTGTTTTAAAACACAGAACTTACACTCAAGAGAACCGATAATATCCATAATAAGATCGTCGTGGAATATTTTCTCGAAGATTTGCGGACTGTTGAGTAAAACTAAAAAGTAGGAAGAAAACAAAATAAATTTTATCAGTACCAGCACCACATGAGTTCATGGTAACAAAGAGAAGGAAAAAGTACTGACCAATTCCTCTAACTATTTTAAATATCATGTGAAGACCATCGGAATTTTCCAAATCTTCACAGATTCGGAAAAGGTTCATCAGCTTTCTGAAAAAATCTCGCTGCATTATGACAATAAGTTTTTAGATAGACAAATTTCACAATACTAATCAGAAACTAATCTAGTAACTTGAAACCCAAAAGAAAAGAAAATTCATCGACCCAACAAAAAGAAAGAACGGTGTAGGGCTAAGGAGGATAAGAAATTCTATTTTCACAAATCTCATATTAATTCCTTCTGCTAAATAAGGGTGGCCTCACGGGAAAAATTTTATAGTGAGTATGGTCAAAGGGAATTTCAAGAACTGTTACTGGTTATCAGTCGCAAGCCTATCAAAATAATTAGGCATCCAAACATGAACTCATTAACATAGGTTATGAAAAATCACAAAGACTTAATCCCAACAACAGATGCAGCTATGTGATTTTGATTTACAATACACTTCACTAAGAATTTTATTTTTAAAAAAATAGGCTTTCCAATCAGAAGCAATTAAAGAAGGGAGTAAAAACCAAACATTTTGGAGTACAATTCCAGAGATAAGTAAACCAAAACTACAGACTTCCACTCAATCCTATTAAGAAATTATAGAGAAACTTATCAAAAAGATCTTTCAGAATCTACCAAACACCACACCTAGACCAGGCAGCTTTCTTACCGCCAACATGCTGCTCTTCAAAATGACATGAACTAACAGCCAAAAGTACCAAATCCACAAAGTTCAAGCTCTTACATCATTCAATAAGAGTTCTGTCAACCTCATTTGATCTGCAATTCCACTCTCAACCACAGTCTACAAAACAAGTATTGATATGTTAAACTAAAGGATTGTACACATTAGTTATTGAACTGTAATATGACAATACATCTAAATGGTTGTTTTTATTTACAATATTTAGAATCCCCAAGGAAAGGTTTTGTTTCTAGTTCAAAACATATATAACCCTCAACCACAATGCATGCACTGCAATAAAGAAGAGATATGGGAAAGAAAGAAAGGCAATCGACACATATGCCAACACCTTAAGTATTAGCGGAAGTGTAGATAGCTCGACAGTAGGAAGCTCCCTTAGCTCACTAGTCACACTATGAAATGTCTCATCTGCAAATACCAACAAAGAAGTCAGATCATCATTCCTCATGCTCATATAGAAGAAGAAATATATTTTGTACATTATTTCCCAACAAACAATACAACATTAAGCACATTTGCAAAAATACAAAAGAAGAAGAAAACTAGGAATAAAAAAATATTCAAGTTTTAACCAATGGTACATGCAGACAGATATCGTTAATAGCTTTTTTGGTAGCTCAGTTAAGAGAATTCGACACAGAAGCCATTCTTCTTCCTCAATTGTTTTTTAACCAAATGACAAGTCTTCAACTCTTTGTTCTTTGAGAAACTTGTAGAAGAAAGGTTCTCCGAACAAAGTTTTGAGGGAGGATAAGAGCTAGAGAAGGGAGTTCCATATGACTGAACTTTAAAGGAAGAAAATCAACTAGTCTCATTTATCTTAACCTGACTCCACTATAGTCCATCAAAAACAATGGAAAATGTCTTGTGATCGATGGAGATTGTTCTTTTGAAGTAATTCCAAGATGCTGCAACGGTGAGTTATGTGAGCAAGGTTTTGGAGCCATTATGAGTGGGGTTGACAGGTGAGGGTTGGAAGGTAGAGAAGGGTAGAGAGCATCATGACAGACATCATAGAGACAGAAGTAGAAGAACCCGAAAAATAACATCCAAGTTCAGAAAACTTAGAGACCATTATGTAGATTGTGGTGATTCTAACTGTTTGAATCTTACTGGAGCTTTAAAGATCTCAGGGCCTTGAAGATATAAAATTCTAATACAAAGAGAATGACATAAATGTGACTTAAAAGATCTTAACATATCCATCAAGTAAAATGGTAGGGATTTTACAATGTGCAGATGAACTAATGAGTAGTTTCAAGAACTAAAGGCTACATATGAAGATCATACACACTTACTGCTAAGAGTACTAAACTGGAGATTCCTTTGAACGCTACTGATATTATCCCTGAATAAGGAGCATATTAGAATCAAACTTCAAGCAAAAAAAATATATATAAAGAAAGTAAAATGGGAAGGCTAGTTATCACCAAATGAAAGAGCATCCTGTAGCCTCTTGAAAACTAAGTGCTAGCTCTGTTGAATATTCTGGATCTCTCCACGAAATAATAGTATCTGCAGTTCAAACATTTATTCAAATTTTGTATTCTACATTCAACTCTATAGCCCCTTGGACTCTTGATGTTGGTCTGCTTCTTATTTTTCTTTTCTTTATGAAGAAGAAACATAATATTCCTAACAGGGGAAGGGACAATAGCCCACAACCTCCAAACCATGACCAAAATTATTTAAATATTGGTTTACATTGTGCCTAACAAGCTTGACTCAAGGAAAAATTTAAAAATACCTTCTTGCTTCCGATAGATATCATCTGAGCTGATACGATGTAGAAGTAAAGTCTCGTTGTCTTCTTCATCAATGACAAACAACCCCAACTCCTCTGATCTCTATCATAATAACATATAAGTAACAAACTAAATAAGCCAAATGAAAGATTCTTTGATGACTACAAATTTTATGAGAAAATGTAGTGCAGTTGTATAATCCCTTCATTGTTTCAGAAACATCAATCAGATCAAGAAGTCAGACAAACCTCCATATAGTCCACAGTGACATGGCCTGTTCCTTGGTCATCCCACTTGCCATCATCATTCAACCGGTAAACCTTAACACGCTGAAAAAATGTTTTCAAAATTTTTAATTAATTATTATTTAATTGTTTATCAGGTGCCCGACAGTCAGACATCTTAGACAATAAGACCTCAACAATACTGAAAGGAACAAAAAAAACAACAATGCATGTACACCATTCGAATATATGCGCCAAAAGGCCATATCGCATTTCAAATTGAAATATACATCCATAATTTTTTTTATAAGAAGCAGAGAGGATTGTATAAGGGCCATAAAAGCATACAACCTAAGGGTGAGGTAGAAAAAACGAATTTCTAGTATTCAAGGAGAGGCTGTAAATACAAAAGAAGTCTATGGGCTGAACCCCACCAAGAAGCCAAATGCTGTATACTATGGACAATGAATCTTCTTGAACTCAAATTATACTCAGACTTGTGTGAACTCAATGATCATTGATTTTCCCAATCATCTTCAAACCAAACAACAAAAAATCCATTACGGCTCGACTTGCTCCTTTCCCAAGTTAAAACCCTAGGCTCTCATTCTTCACCTCATAATGAAAAGAAAAATTAAAAACTTATGTGCAATATGACACTCATATCATGGGGGAATGGGCTCCTGATACTGGATTATCAAATATGACACCCAGTATTTTATAAAAAAATTAAAAAATTAAAAAAAAGAAAGGAACAACAAGGCAATGATAGGTAAAGTTGTATCAGGCCACTATAGCTAAACAATGCAAATCTAAAGAAGAACAACAAAACTTAAGCCAAGAAAGACAAAAAATGAGTGAAGAGATGAGTTGAGCTACAAAGGGCAATGCAAGAGGAAGAGTAAAGGTAGAGTGTCATTTGTCTCGACATATTGACAAGGTTAAAATTGAAAATGTTGGCATCACAATAACCCAATTGCCATCTACATTTGTCGCATTATTGCCAAAGGAGTATCTCTAAAGAGAAATTTCAGGAAACAATGTTCGTTGCTTAAACGAATATCCTTTTTGATGCCTCCAACGGAAAAATGCTCCGAGAAAAAGAAAACAAAACGTAACTAAGCATTCATCAACTATAACACTCTCCCATCTTCACTACCACAAATAGCATACAAAATTCAACCAACGACAATTAATTACGTTACTCAAAACCCTGATTAAGCAAAATACAAACTTTGGAAAGTGCCAACATATCTCCCCACACAAAAACAATCCAAACCGCATGCAAAAANAAAAAAAAAAAAAAAAAAAAAAAAAAAAAAAAAAAAAAAAAAAAAAAAAAAAAAAAAAACTTAACTTAATAATTATTTTTAAATTATTTATTTTTCAACAACTCAATAACTTTTTAAATATTTAAAATGTAATTTTAGTATATAAACCATAAAAAATTCAATAATTCCGAGGAACCCAACTAAAATATTTGTATATTTTTATAGTGGGATTGGATCAAATTAGATTAATTATTTATTTGGATTTAAAATTAAATTGAGTTTAAATAATATTTCGATCCATACCAAATCAACTTATTAACCAGTTAATTCATTACCATATATATTAAATCGATTCATATTTTCAAAATTTAAGAAAATTAATTTATATCGAAATTCTCCTTTAAAATTTGTTTTCCTTTTCCATAACAATTTGTCATTTCCCAAATAACAAGAAATATATACTAGTTATTTTGATTTTTTTTAAATATTTTCAATTAAAATTTAATTAATTGCGATATTAACAACAATTTAATAATTTTAAACTCTATTGTTATAATTGAACTAAAAAAACTTTATTACTTTCTTTTTTTTATTTTCATTTATTTAGTAATATTAGTTTATTCGAATTAGATTATTTAAGTAAACATAAAATAAAAAGTGATTTTTGATAATAAAAAAAGAAAAGAAAAGAAAAAAAAGTATATAAATAAATAAATAAATATATATATATAGAATTCAGCGCGTAGGCAATAGACAGACCGGCGAAATGGACAGAAAAGGAAAAATCCGATCAATCACAGAGTCAAATTCACGTATCTTCTCCAGCCGTCCGATGACTTCTCTCTCTACAGGCTTTTGGAGCTATAAATACCTCTCATCCACCGCTTTTCTATCCCCACGGTTCCGTCTGCCATTTATCTATAGGGAGAGAAACAGATACAGAGAGAGAGAGAGAACTCTGTTTCTGAGTTATGGCTAGAGCCAGAGATATCGACGATCTGCCGAAGAACGACGCCAACTATACCGCCTTAACGCCGTTGTGGTTTCTCGAGAGAGCCGCCTTGGTTCATCCTTCCAGATTATCGGTCGTCCATGGATCTCGCCGCTACAACTGGCTTCAGACTTACCAACGCTGTCGCCGTTTGGCTTCTGCTCTTTCGAACCGCTCCATCGGCGCCGGAGATACGGTACTTCTTATTATTTCCACTCGCTCTCTGTTTTTTTTTTTTTTTTTTTTTTTTTTTTTTTTTTATTTTAAAATCTTGTTAACTGTCTGTGAGTGTAATTCGTCTGTCTGGATTTGGCGGTGGTGGTGGTTGTTGAATCGTTGGACTCGGTGAGTGGAAAGTAATTGCTGGATGAATCGGTTTTTGTGTGGTTTCCTTTTTGGTCTTAAAACTCAACTCGATCAGGAGAATTATCGGAATAGATTCTGAAGAGTGATACGTTTATGGCATATAGTGATGAAGTATTTATTGGTCGAGTTTTAGCCTTGCCACGCTTGCGTACTGTATGATTTGGAAAACCAGAAGCTGTAAGCGTTAATCGCACTCAATAAAGCTTGGGGTTGGGATCTTCTAGTTTTTGTTGGCTCATAATATATGATCACTGAAGCTTTTTTCAGGCTATTGTTCTTCGAAATGGCAGTGTTCTTGTTGATTATTTCAGAAATTCATCTCATTAAATTCTATAGGATTACGATACCACGAAGAGTCGATTGCGTTTCACGCGTGTTCTATAGGATTCCAATTATGCCTCGCTGCTTTAAGAGCAAAGTCGATTACGTTACTTTAAAGTTCCTGAGCGGAATTCCGGGGGTTCTTTAATCTGTTTAATACGTTATCTTGGAAATTCATTATTTTAAAATCTCTTCGATATGTTGTCTTGGGAATTTGTTGATGTTATCTGAAAGAAAATTGATTGTTTTTTTAGGTGGCAATAATTGCTCCAAACATACCGGCTATCTATGAAGCTCATTTTGGAGTTCCCATGGCTGGTGCTGTTCTGAATTGTGTTAATATTCGTTTAAATGCACAAACAATTTCATTTCTTCTCGGTCACTCATCATCTGCAGTTGTTATGGTGGATCAAGAGTTTTTTCCCTTAGCAGAAGAAGCTTTGAATATCCTAGCTGAAAAAGGCCGTGGGCAGTACAAGCCACCACTTCTAATTGTAATTGGTGATGAAAGCTGTGATCCCGAGGCACTGAAATATGCTTTATCGAAAGGGGCCATTGAATACGAGAAATTCTTGGAAACAGGCAATCCTGAGTATGCTTGGAAACCACCAGAAGATGAGTGGCAGAGCATTGCTCTTGGCTATACGTCTGGCACAACTTCAAGTCCTAAAGGGGTGGTTTTGAGCCACCGAGGGGCATATGTCATGTCTTTGAGTGTAGGCTTAGCGTGGGGGATGAATGATGGAGCTATTTATCTTTGGACCCTGCCAATGTTCCATTGCAATGGTTGGTGTTACACATGGGCACTAGCTGCTTTCTGTGGGACAAGTATATGCCTCCGACAGGTATTAACAAGAAATCTTTTTGAACCATTTTACGATTATTGAATAGTTCCTTGTATGCTAAATCCTAACGACAATAGATTGAACTAAAACGGAAACATTAAGAAGGTTTTTTTCATTCGATCTTACGAAACTCCTCTTTGAGGCGGCTCATAATTTTTATGGTTCATCATAGAACAACTTTTCAAATGCTCAAAAACACTTTTATTCACAACTTTTCAGCTCTTTCCCCTTCAGAAATTCAATGACCAACACATTTTTGTGGCTTTCTAAATGCTGTCATGTTATGATTCTTCTTGATAGCTAGCAGCTTTTTCCTTTTGGTTGTTGTTACAGGTCACAGCCAAGGCAGTTTATTCAGCCATAGCCAAACATAAAGTAACACACTTTTGTGCAGCACCTGTGGTTCTTAACACTATTGTCAATGCCCCTAAAGAAGACACTATCCTTCCCCTTCCCCATGTCGTCCATGCAATGACAGCAGGCGCTGCTCCACCTCCTTCTGTATTATACGCAATGTCCCAGAAGGGCTTCCGCGTCACTCACACCTATGGCCTATCCGAAACCTATGGTCCATCCACAGTATGCGCATGGAAACCAGAGTGGGACCAATTGCCTCCCGAAGCCCAAGCGCGAATGAACGCTCGTCAAGGCGTACGATACATAGCATTGGAGGGGTTAGACGTTGTCAACACTCAAACAATGCAACCCGTCCCTTGTGATGGAAAAACTGTCGGAGAGATCGTAATGCGTGGGAACGCTGTTATGAAAGGCTACTTAAAGAACCCGAAAGCAAACGAAGAGGCCTTTGCAAATGGGTGGTTCCACTCAGGCGATCTCGGCGTGAAACACCCAGATGGTTACATAGAAGTGAAAGACAGATCAAAGGACATCATCATTTCTGGAGGCGAGAACATCAGCAGTGTGGAGATAGAGAACACTCTGTACCAGCACCCGGCGGTGCTGGAGGCGTCTGTTGTAGCTAGAGCAGACGAACGGTGGGGAGAATCTCCTTGCGCATTTGTGGCGTTGAAGGTGAAGATAGATAAGGATAAGGAGCGGGAAATGGGTGAGGATATCATGAAGTTTTGCAAGGCGAGGATGCCAGCTTACTGGGTTCCGAAATCTGTGGTGTTTGGGGAGCTGCCAAAAACAGCAACAGGGAAGATTCAAAAGAATCTGCTGAGAGCGAAGGCGAAGGAGATGGGGCCTGTTAAGATCAGCAAGTTGTAAGGAAGTGTGATCGGCTGCTGCTGCTTCTGTAGGTACTTCGAGTATGTATTCTATGAGTATGCATTGTATTTTACAGGTCAGAAACAGAGTATACAAATACTTCGTTCTTCTAATATAGATTCACTGCTACTGAGATTTGTTTGAGTCACTTCAAATTGTCTTTAGCCAATGTTGTTTTATTCATATGCTTTCAACGCTTTTTATTATTATTACTACTTTTTTTTTTTTTGTCGTTGATTGCAGCGAGAGAAAATTGGAGGGTTTAGAGAGAGAGAAAATCGGTATCTGATTTTGTTAGGCTAAATTAATAAAAATATTTTTAAATTTTATATTCCTATTAAATAATTTTTAAAAGTTTTAATGAAAATTTGTTATTATTTTATTTCAAAAATAACCTTCCACTTTACAATTTAATAATTACTAATAAAAATACTAATTATAGATATTTTTATAAATGTCGAAGGTATTAATAAAAATTTATAAAGTTCAATGATCTTTTTGAAATATAATATAACTTTCTTTATACATGTCTCGGAGTATTTTTATTTTTTATTTTTAAATTAATAGTATAAACAAAACTTTTAAACTCATAAATATTTAAAAAATAATTTTGAGAGGTATAAAAAGATATTTTTGAAACTATTTTGAAATATTATTTTTGAAACCAATTATTAACAAATATTTTTAAGTTTTAAAGGGTAATTGCATTTATTATTATTATTATTATTATTTTCGGTTCAACTTGATGTTTTATCAGCTACGGATTAGGTAAATGTTGCTTCTCGAGTAAAAACCAGCCATCCCGTTTTAGAGTTCGTTCCGTCCGATATATATATATAAAAACGAAGTGACCAGCGCGCCTCGGCTCAGTTTCGAGAAGGCCATGAAAGGGCTTCATTCTTCGGGTCTCAGGGCGACGCCTGTTCTAAGAAATCGACCTCAAGAAGCTTACTCCACGATTAACGAGTATCGGAGACAAAACCCTTCGAATACAGTCCACAGAACTTCAAAACACAGCCCCTTAAACAACACTGAAGGGCCTTCAAGAGGTAATCCTTACCCACTAATTAGTCAATTAGAGAATACCAGCTTGATTCGGCACCCCACTCGTGAACATAGTTTGAATCTTAAACCAATTGATCATTCATATATTTCTAGGATTCTATTGAGCAAGGACTGGTTCCTATTGCTAAACCACGAGTTTAAGGCGAAGAGGCTCGTTTTGGCTCCTCAATTTGTTGTTAGTATTTTGCAAAATCAAGAAAACCCATTAAATGCTATAAGATTTTATATCTGGGTTTCGAATATCGACCCTTCACTTGCAAAGAAACAATCGATTCGAGGGGTTCTTGGCCAAAACCTTTATCGAGAAGGTCCTGATCGTCCGGTGTTATTGTCAGTTGATCTGCTTCAGCAAATTAAAGAGTCTGGTCTCAAAGTGACACAGGAATTGCTTTGTATATTACTTGGAAGTTGGGGTAGATTGGGTTTGGCAAAATACTGTGTGGAAGTATTTGGGCAAATTTCGTTTTTGGGACTTAATCCCACCACCAGACTGTACAATGCTGTAATTGATGCATTGATCAAGTCCAATTCTCTAGACTTGGCTTATTTAAAATTTCAGCAAATGTCGTCTCATAACTGCGTTCCTGATAGGTTCACTTACAACATTCTCATCCATGGTGTTTGTAGGCTTGGGGTGGTGGATGAGGCACTTCGTTTGATGAAACAAATGGAGGGCTTGGGATATTTTCCGAATGTGTTCACGTATACGATCTTGATTGATGGATTTTTCAATGCCATGAGGGCTGAGGAAGCCTTTGGAGTTTTACAGACAATGAAGGAGAGGAATGTGGTTCCAAATG
Organism: Cucurbita maxima; assembly: GCF_002738345.1. Taxonomy (NCBI): domain Eukaryota; kingdom Viridiplantae; phylum Streptophyta; class Magnoliopsida; order Cucurbitales; family Cucurbitaceae; genus Cucurbita; species Cucurbita maxima. The sequence continues at coordinate 35,435 of NW_019272302.1, read as the reverse complement.
CAGCAACTATGAGATCCCTGGTTCATGGAGTATTTCGTTGTTGTGCCCCAGATAAAGCTTTTGAATATTTATTGGAATTTGTCCAGAAGAAGCCGAGCGTGTCTCAATTGGTTTGTGACAATATTCTTTACTGCCTTTCAAATAATTCTATGGCCAGTGAGGCGGTTATGTTCTTGAGTAAAATGGGGAAGAAAGGTTATGTTCCGGATAGTTCAACCTTTAATGTCACTATGGCATGTGTATTAAATACGCTAGACCTGAAAGAAGCTTGTGATATATTCGATAATTGTACGCAGAGAGGTGTCAAGCCAGGGTTCAGTACATATCTTGCACTTATTGAAGCTCTGTACAAGGCAGGGAAAACGGAGATTGGAAACAAATATATGGATCGACTAATAAAGGATGGTCTTGTTTCGAACAACTATTCATATAATATGGTCATTGATTGCCTTTGCAAAGGCAAATTAATGGACAGAGCAGCAGAAATCTTTAGGGATCTGCAGTCTAAAGGCATTTCTCCAAATATTGTAACTTTTAATACACTTATTAGTGGGTATTGCAGAAATGGAGGTATGGACAAAGCTCAGGAATTTCTTGAAATGCTATTAGAATGTCGTTTTAGACCAGATATCTTCACTTTTAATTCAGTAATTGATGGCCTCTGTCAAGCACACAAGTACGAAGATGCTTTTGGTTGTTTCAATGAAATGGTCGAGTGGGATGTCACTCCAAATGCTATCACGTATAATATATTGATACGCTCCTTTTGTGCGATTGGAAATGTTGCTAGATCTACTCAACTCTTGAGAAAAATGCAACTTCACGGTATACAACCCGATACTTTTTCCTTCAATGCTCTTATCCAAAGCTACCTTCGAATGAATAAAGTTCATAAAGCCGAGAAGCTTTTTGATTCAATGTTAAGGTTGGGTATACAGCCCGACAATTATACTTATGGTGCATTTATTAAGTCATTGTGCAAGTCAGGTAGGCATGATGAAGCAAGGGAGATGTTTCTCTCAATGAAGGTGAATGGTTGTACTCCTGACTCTTATACTTGTAGTCTTATTAACGACACTCTTGCCCATATTTAAACCTTTACTCAATCTTTATGTGGATGCTGAGGAAATTGTGGAGATTGAAGAAAATATGTGAACAAGAACATTTTATGAACAGCTTGAACATCGGGGATTGACCGTTTATTGGTACTGATACCTTGATGTTTTCCGATATGAATTGTTTCAAGCACTGTGAAAATAAAAAATGTCTGTTGTTGTGGAGAGAGGAGAACGGATGATTCACTTTCCATTTGATGTTAACAAGCAGTCTGATGAGTTCTTAGACGCCACGTCAAATACAGTCTTTCTGAACTAATCAAGGAACATATCCGCAGTTATTAAAAAGGTCATGGCTTTTTACTAAATCTTGATGCTTGTCAGTGAATATGCTAAAACTTAAGGTGCCATCATATTTCATTTGCAGGCACACTTAGGTGTGTAGTACGGCACAGTCACCTTGAACAGAGTAGTTGAAACTCTAAGGTCATTACTTGAGGGGATGAAACTTACCATCTGCCCCCTACATCGACCCCATGGTACAATGTAAGGTTTCAGAATTCGGCAGGATTTTCAATACTGTAGCCATGGAGTTTCTTCGAGGACGGGAAAAACACAAAGGCTTCTATGATGGATATACATCTGTGATTCATGTGACCTTGATACAACTTATCAGTTTTTTGAATAAGTGCAAATACTTTATCTGTTGCCAATGTGAAATGGCGAGCAGGTGTTATCTTCCTATGTATGTATTTGAAAAGAAGTCAACAACGTTGAAGAATTTTTACTGATTTCTCTGTAACTACTAACCTTGCCTTGATTTGAGGACTGGACACTCCAAGACAGTTGGGGACATTCTGAAACCATTTCTTGTGCTATTCCATTTCCTCCTTTTCTGTTTATCATGTCAGAATGATGAATGACATAAAAAGGACTTGACATGGCTGTTTCTATTGGCTTTTGAAGGGAGATTTGGTCTGTCAATTTCGCATCTAGCTCTTATGATGGAGATTACACCATGTTAAAGTTTTTCTATTAGCTTTCCCGCAATGAAATTGTAAGAGCCCAAGCCCACCGCTAGCAGATATTGTCCTTATTGGACTTTTCCTTTCGGGCTTCCCCCTAAGGTTTTTAAAACGTGTCTACTAGGGAGAGGTTTCTACACTCTTATAAATAGGGTTTTATTCTCTTCTCCAACCAATGTGAGATCTCATATGCAGAATAAGTAGGTTGTTGTATAGGGATTATAAATTCTTACTTTAACTAGAATTCATATAATTTTCATTTGATTGTAGCTAATGCTTTTGATAGGTTAAGTGGATAACGTTGCATGTGCAATGGGTGCCACATGTTTTGACCCCGTTGAAACTTTCTCCAAGAACTTGCTGTGTTTGGATCTTGTCTAGACGCTGTCCATGGGATAGAGGTAACATACTCTGATGACACAACACACTACTTGCTGTCTGTTTAAAAGCAGCCCACTGTACTTACGAATTAAATCAGCTCATTGTACTTTCTTCTATATGAATTAACTTCAACCCATTGAGTCCGAAAAAAAAAAAACTGAACCTGGGTACGTATATAATACGGCAAAAGACTGATATTAAACATATTTTGCTTGTGGCTGTACTAGTTGATAGGAGGGTGGTGGATTAATATTCACGTCATATAGCCATCGTATGTTCTCTAGTTGGTCTGCACTCTGCAGTAGGTTTCTCGAATCAAATGCTTAATGTTCTCTTTTATATTTGTTCATTCTTAAAATGAAAGGTGTTTCTTTAAAAAAAAAAAAAAAAAAATCTATTAGCTAAAAAGCCACTTATCATGTTCTTGGGTTGATGTGGAATGAGCTTCTTTTGCCTTTCATATATCTTGAAATGCCTCTTTTATCATGTTCTTGGGTTGATGTGGAATGAGCTTCTTTTGCCTTTCATATATCTTGAAATGCCTCTTAGATCATAATTGTAAAACTTTGTTTCGGGATAGGTTGAAAAAGTTCCAAACAAACAGTTGTCATTGACCAAAAGGTCGGAGATTCAAATATCACCCTACAACAGATTTTTATCTCAGGAAATGACCATTTTTCTTGGGAAGGGTAAAATACTTTAATCAAGTCCATGCACACAATTCTTCTGTACTTTCTATTCTGTTTCGAAATTCTGACTGATATTAAATAGAAAACCCTAGAGGGTTCACAGAGTTTTTCTTTATGGAAGGTTGTGGTAAAAGGGGTTGGTCCCATTTAGTTAGTTGGAAGTCAGTGTCAAGATCTCTTGGGGGGTGGGGGGTCAAGGTCCTCTAAGTGGTTATGGTGGTGTTTTCCCCCCTCTGAAACCACAATCATTGTGGAATTGGATCACAGATTCACAATTAGTTGATATGAGGTTAACCCCATTGGTTTAAATTTCAATGAGGGGTCTAATTGCTACAAACCTGCATAAATCGTTCGCTTAGCGTTTCCTCTGTACACTTGGTTTCTCTATAATGATGGTAGCAGAATCAGTCTTAAAGGGCTTTACTTTTCTTGTTTCATTCCTCCTGTAAGCTATAGGAAATCCAACTTTAGAAAAAGCTAGGTCTTTTAATGCCTTGTTGCCCTTTGAATGATACCTTTGATTTCACTCGGGGCCTCGGCTCTTTTACTTCACTTGCAATGGTGTGTTCTTTATAAGAAGGCGTGGGGAGATTTGAATCATTTATTATAAAGGGATGTTCCTTTTCTATTGAGGTTCGACGTTGTGACACGATAGACATAATTTGTCCATCCTCTCTTGAAAAGTGGTATCTTTGCTCTTCTTTGAAGTATTTGGTTGGAAAGAAACTAGAGGTCTTCTTCAGATGATGAGAATTCTTGCCCTGCTTTAATGAATCGATCTGGTTTCATATTTCACTACCTTTTTATAGTTGTCACGCACTTTTTCTATCAATATCTGGCCTCCTTTTTGTACCTTCTGCATTTCATTTAATTTTTGTTGCCCTAGTGTTGGCCTAACCACTCTTCTGTGAGGCTACATGTGAGATTCCACATCGATTGGGAAGGAGAATGAAACATTCTTTATATGGGTGTGGAAACCTCTTTCTAGTAGACGCGTTTTAAAAACTTTGAGAGAGAGCCCAAAAAGAACAATATCTGCTAACGGTTGGCTTGAGCTGTTACAAATGGTATCAGAGCCAAATACAGGGCAATGTGTCAGTGAGGAGACTAAGCTCCAAAGGGGTGTGGATACGAAGCGGTGTGCTAGCAAGGACGCTGGGCTCTAAAGGGGGTGAATTGGGGGATCCCACATTGATGTGAGAAGGGAATGAGTGCCAGTGAGGACACTGGATCCTGAAGAAGGTGGATTGTGAGATCTCACATCGATTGAGTAGAAGAACAAAACATTGTTTATAAGGGTGTGTAAACATCTTCCTAGTAGACAGCGTAAAAGGACAATATCTACTAAATTTTGGAAGGGTCAGACCGATGCATAGGAATCAGCTATCATCAACTTGTTGTTGCTGACAAAACAACGTTTCAGTGTATTGATGGCTAGCTACTGATATTCCTTCGCTTTTGAGGGAATACTTGTCTGTTTGCTAAATCTGGACCACTGCATTGATCCCTTTGATTCTACCATTCTGCAAGTGGGTTTATATTTAATATACTTGCTTGCCAAATTGAATTCTTTCACAGTTTAGGTTGGGGAGTCAGTGAGAAACTTTATGAGTTCTCTTTTAAAATCCATTTCTTCAGGGATAGCTATTCTCCATATTGGGGGGTGAATTTAGTTGGCGCTCGAGCGAGTTGTTGGATTATTTCACTCGATCATAATGTCTCAACGTGACAGCAAAACGCCCTGACATCACGAGTCGATCAGTTTGCATCTCAGCCAAGTTTGCTTCGACGTGATGAGCTCGACCCGAGCGGTAGGAAATTAAAAGAAGGCTGCAAAACTTTGTAAAAACTTCTATCAAACTACTACGTTTCTTATCCATGGAGATGGTTTGGCTGAATCTAACCCCCCATATGTTTTGAGTCATTTGAACAAAAATTCTCATGTTATTTGGTATTCTTTTGTAGTGTTCTATTAGATGCACGGTTTCAATTTAGTGCGTCATTTCAATCATTTTGCATACAATAAAACACAAACATGCATTTAAGAACTAAAAAGGTGGATTGGAAGGAAGCTCATTCAAGCACTTGTAAACGATGAATGATTTTTATTGATACATACCAAGTAAAAGATCGATTTTGAGTGATTATTCATATGACATTGCGAAGATAGGAACAAATATATTTGTAATAGCCATTTGAGTGAGTTTGATGATTGGCATCATGACTTCAGTTTCAAATCATCTCAATTGGAAGTATTGTGTAAGCTGATATTCTAACTATAGTTTGTGAGTGATACAAAAGTTGAGACCATTTCTTCTGAATTAGGGTCGGAGGAAGGGTTTTTCGACCCATGAAAAATGATTGTCCTAATCTCGCTCACGAGGGAAGATGATGACTTCCTCGAAACAAAAAAAGATTTACTTTACCATGATAGCAGTTTTATAGATGTGCACACATGCAACAGTAATGACAAAAGGATGTTCAACTGAGTCAAGTAGCTAAAAGTTGCATTATGAGTTTTAGTCGGGTATATCAATGTGTAACTCGAAAGTATTGGAATGTGACATTTCAAGTGGTCTATCTCAACCCACGAACATTCCTAGAATCCATATCATATTCTTTTCGTTCAATTATGAGAATGGGTATTCAAACCTTCTAAGTCAAACCTGTTGAGTTATGCTTAGATTGACATTTGATCGGAAGTATGAAGAAGGCCTCCCCACATGCCAGCTTCCAATTTTTTTTAATTCAACCATGGTAGGATTAGAGATCGACCGAGCGCTCCACCGTTGTGGCAATTAAGTCGAAGGGGGTCGTCTACAAAGTAACCACACTAACTCTCCCTCTCACAGTTGTGGCAATAAATAAGGATATCCCACCGTTCAGTTTTTTCTTCTTTTTTACTCCCACAATTTAGGAAATCCTATAACTTGGGGACCAGCTCCCCAAGTTAAGCTCCGCTCCTCTCTGTCTGTCTTGTCTCTCTACAATTATTCAAACACTGTCTTACCTAACCAAACAGTTGTTCTTGTCGCCGCCATTGTTGCTCTGATACCTGTTTTTCATCAGAGCTATGGTGAGAGCTCCTTGTTGTGAAAAAGTAGGCCTCAAAAAGGGAAGGTGGTCAGCTGAAGAAGAGGTCATTTTTCACTTCTCTTCCCCATAAATCGTTCGAGTTTTGTCAAACGATAAACAAACCCGGTTTTGAATTGGTTCCCTCGAGCGTATTTTCAGCCAAAGATTTGTGTTTGAAAAGAAATTCTAGGACGGTGAGGTTTGAATCTCAAACGTTTTGATTGAGAGACATGACCCTGCTAACCGTGATTCGTGTTTTTCTTTGTATGTTATGAAGCTTTAATCGAGCTAGTCTTTTAACTATTCAAATTCCTAACCTGTCTTGCATCCAAAAATGAAAAACGGGACAAAGACAATGTAGGAATTACTCGAAAGCCAAATCTTGAATGATTTGTTTGTTGGTTTTTTCTCGACATGTTCTTGAGACATTTATGGTGTTATTCTAAAGGATTGTTAAGGTGTGGAAAGAGTTGTAGACTGAGATGGATTAACTACTTAAGGCGAGACTTGAAGAGAGGGAACATCACTGCAGATGAAGAACAAATGATTGTAATGATGCACAACGCTTTTGGCAATAGGTAATTTTTTTAATGATTTGTGATAATAGGTATGGTTGAGCTATGCTTATATTGGCAGATTTTGTATACTTTTTAACCATTTATGTTTTGCGTGAGAAATAATCAAGAAAATGATTTAAATCCTAATTTACTATTTAAACTTCAATTTGTGTTCGAACTTCGTTCAGAAAAAAATGTTTTAATAATTATAATTTTCTTCGTTTGATTTCCATGAAGAGTTGTGTAGAAGGATTGCAGTTTCGTTCAATTTTTAAAATTGTCTCATATACTAGATTAGAATCATTCTCAACGAAGTTTATAAAAAGTGACTTCATTTTTTCATCGGGTTCGGGTAGAGACTAAAGGTCTTGATCCATTGATCCGACAGAACCATCGTTAATTTCTTCACTTTAGTTTCAGTTCCAAATTCAAAATACCAACTATACCCACAAGAATGCTCTTAATTACATGATTTCTTCTTTATATAAATAGAATTCAAAATACCAACTATACCCACAAGAATGCTCTTAATTACATGATTTCTTCTTTATATAAATAGATATCAAATCGATCGAACAATCAGTTGTGACATTATTTTTATTACCATCATCGCCATCATTTTTATAATTATTTTTCTCGATTCGTCTCCCAACTAAGTTGTCAAATTGGTGGACCTCTTAGTATATCATTATAATTATTTTTCTCGATTCGTCTCCCAACTAAGTTGTCAAATTGGTGGACCTCTTAGTATATCATATCAATCAAATCCAACTTGGTTTTTCTTTTATTTACTTTTTCAGGTGGTCTTTAATAGCAGCACATATGCCAGGTCGAACAGACAATGAAATAAAAAACTACTGGAACTCTCATCTTAGTCGAAGAATCTACACTGTAACACGACCATCTGCTAAGTCTAAAAAACTACTGGAACTCTCATCTTAGTCGAAGAATCTACACTGTAACACGACCATCTGCTAAGTCTACTTCACCTATAACGGGCATCCTCGACATCTCTCCCACACCCAAACGAAGGAAAAACATGGCCGATCGAGCAAGTCGACAACAAACGAACGCAATCGAAGGGAAAACAATCCCTCCCCATATAGAGAACCGATCGAGCAAGTCGACAACAAACGAACGCAATCGAAGGGAAAACAATCCCTCCCCATATAGAGAAAGAGGAAAAAGAAGAAGGGTTGAGCTCAAAACATAGCAAAGAAGGAGAGGACTTGGGACCATATGATTGGCTAGATGGTGAAATAGAGAGACTCAATAATGATTTTGAATGGAATAAAAGCAATGAGAAAATGGCATTTGAAGATGATCTTCAAAATGGGGAGAGGTCTTCTTCTTCCTCCATGAACTCAGCTTTGGAAATGGATCAATGGCTCAACTTTGATTGGGAGCTTCACAAAATTTCTTCTTGGTTATGGGAAAGCGAGATTGATCGATGTATTTAGAGATAGGGTTTATTATCCTCGGAATTTCGAGAGTAATTATTAAAAAAGTACGAGTCTCGTAACGGTTTCAAAAAGAGAAGATCGAATTAAGAGAGATCAGGAGTTCTCGATATTTCATCGACCCAATACAATTCCGTGAGATCTTTCATTTCGTAGGTATATATTAGTGAAAAACGTCTTTATTATTACAAAGGAATGATATTTTGGATGATAACACAAATTCTTTCCAAAACCCTAAAAATTAAATAACTTTTCAGGGTGTTTGATGATATGAGTTGGGTCGAGTTTGGACATTTTAAAACCAAACTCAATTGTTCGGTGTAAATCTTTCAACTCAAACAACCCTTCTCAAATAATGAACCCAACCCAACTATAATTTTTTTAGGTTAGGTTGGTTCGATATTTTACAATATAATAAAAATAATTATGAAATTAAATTAAATATATGTATATATTTAAAAAACTAACCATAAATTCGAATATTCAATTTAAACCCATTTTATTTAATTTGAACTCAACCCAATTTAAATAATTTCATAATTCGCTTATTGAATTTTTTAAACGATCTTGATTACCGACAGAAACTAATGTATATACAAACATGTTACATATTACAATCAACAACATTAGAGAACTCAAAAAAAAAAAAAAAAAAAAAACAATTATTTATATGTTAAAAATTAGAATCAGAGGGTGAGGAGTTATCAGCTAAAGAAACTTTGCTGAGCCGGCTAGGCAGCAGCCGGACGCCATGGACGGGGGTTTTTCTTCTTCCTGTCCACCGCTTTTGAGCTCCATAAACTGCTCTATGAGCCAAAGCCTTCCCCACATTGGAGCTCGCGGCGGCGGCTTTTGAGCTCGGGTTCTTCTCTGGCCTTGTTGGTTGATTTCCGGTGGCGGCGGTGGCGGGCGTGGTGACGGCGGGATCAAAACCTCTCGAATCGGGTCGCTCGGAACTCATTAGTTTGAAATGAAGGGGATGAAGAACTGGTAGTTTGTAAAAATCCAATTTTTGTGGAATATATTTTGTTTTTGTTCTCTTCTTACAAGTTAAGGAACATGAGATTCCATAACATAAATCCCAAACCCAAACTTAATTCTATTTGTTTAATTTGGTTTGGAATATAATTTGATTGGTTTGGTGGAGTTGAAGAAGGTTGGAATTTTGTTTAGTGGGTCGTGTCCAATAAAAAAATTATTAAATTATACGTTCCGTCTTCAAAATTTTAAACTTACATAGATTAGTCGAGATCGTGTAGTCTATATAGTCTCAACCTTTCATATTTCTTTCTAATAAATCTTTACGTTAACCGATTAATACATTAATGCTTGAATAGTATATTAATTTCGTATTTTTTTTTATATAAATTATGCTACAAATTACTTTTAAGCAACGAAGAAGCCAATATAATTATTTATATATAGAGAAGTCCATTTAAGTAATAGAGTCGAGACTCACGAATTTGTCCAAACCAGACAAGAAATGAAAGAACAAGCAAAAATAGATTTTCCTTCGTTAACCAAACATGATTACACGCTGACAGACTATGTTGTAATAAGTTTTTTTGAATGTTAGGAAATATTATTGGATTTATTAATATGTTTTATATTTTTAATTATATTAAAAAATGGGAATAATTCATTCATTTATTTTTGTAATAAAATATTAAGAAATTTTTTTCACAATCCCAGTAAATTCTCTATCCGAAATTCATTAGTGAAAAAAAAAAAAAAATAAATGGATCATTATCGGTCTCGTGGACGTTAAAAATATGAACTTTTAGACACAAAAATGAAAGTTTATTATTGTATTAGACCCAACCCGTAACGTTGAAGTATTAAAGAAGGTCAACAAAGTTCGAGAAGCTTTGAATTAAAAAAAAAAAAAAAAAAAATCACCAAAGGTTAAACTTTTGATAGAAGCTTACAATAAGGTGTTGGAGAATCTTGTAGCTTTTAAGCAACCTTTGGTGGAAGTAATTCTGTAATTCAAATTCTCTGCGTGTTCTTCTCCACTTTCTTCTTTCTCTTTATTACCAATGTTTAAAACACATCCGCCATTGACGACCACGAATGAAGCTTTGATCGATCCATATGGGAAGGAGAAAAGCTATGGCGGTAACACATGAGGATCTTCACCCAAGTCGAAGGAGCTCTGAATTAGGCAGCAAAATGGGGACTTTTCTCATCATTTTAACCGTCCTTTGTGGCCTTTGTTGCTTCATTCTTTGCCTCGTTGCCGAGTCCACTCGTTCTCAGGTACGTATCTTACCGACCCTTTTGACGATTTTTGTGTTCGGTATGATCTTGTCAATAGAAATGTCTATTTAACCCTCGAGGCTGAAGAATAGGGTAAAAGAGTAAGAAGAGATTTCTCTTCGTTAGCTAAATTGAGCTAGAGATGAGAATATATTCTTTGTCTATAACAGCTAAAGTCCACTGCTACTAGATATTGTCCTCTTTGAACTTTCCCTTTCGAGCTTCCCCTCAAGGTATACCACTAGTTAATTTATGTCCCACATCGGTTGGAGGGGAGAATGCAACACCCTAAGGTGAAAATCTCTTCCTAGCAGACGCGTTTTAAAGAAGCCTTGAGGGGAAGTCCAAGAGGGAAAATCCAAAAAGGACAATATCCGTTAATATGAGCTTGAGCTGTTACATTGTCCCTGTCATTGTACACCGAGCCCACCTCGCCCCTACCTCACATATATGTATATCATTGGATTTATTAGAATGTTTTAGGTATATTAAAAAAATTAAAATTCTAATATTGCGAGAATAAAAATGAAATAGGTGACCGAATGGAGCATGTTTTTTAAAAAATTAAAATTCTAATATTGCGAGAATAAAAATGAAATAGGTGACCGAATGGAGCATGTTTTTTTAACAACCTAGGAGGAGCTAGGTTTAGATATGGGTTTGCATGTTTTTTCTGACCTTTTTCATAGGTGATATGGATGGGTAGAGACGAGAATAATAACAAGAAGGGAGAGAAGAGATGCTGGTACAGCGGCAGTGGGAAGACGCCGCTGGTGTGCACGGCGAGCGCGTTTCTTGGCATGGCGGTGATGATGGTGGTGCAACATTTGTACGTGTTGATTGCAGTGAGTAAGTCGCCGCCGCCTGCTCTCATTGCTTGGGACCCTTCTTTTGCCACTTCCAAATCTCTAACCTTTCAAGCTGCTTTCTTCTTCGTTTCAACATGGTAATCATCTACACCTCCATTATTTCTCTCCTTTATTCAAACCCAAGTTAAGCATATTCCTTCACCCCAACTTAATACTTTTCATATTCGAGCATATTACACAACCTAAGCCCACCAATAACAAATATTGTTCTTTTTAGATTTTCCCTTTCAGGGTTCTCCTCAAAGTTTTTAAAACACGTCTCTAGTGAGAGGTTTTCACACCCTTATAAAGAATGTTCCGTTCTTCCCTCAATCGATGTGGGATCTCACAAAAGTCCAAAAATGACAATATTTGCTCGTGATGAGCTTGGTGTTACAAATGGTATCAGAGGCAGACACCGAGCGATATGCCAGCAAAGATGCTGGGCCTCGAAGGAATTGGATTGAAGGAGTCCCAGATCGATTGGAGAAGGGAACGAGTGCCTGAAAAAACGGTGGGTCACGACAAAGAGTGGATTATGATATTCTTTATAAGGGTGTGAAACCTATTCCTATCCTACAGGTTTTTAAAATTTTGAGGGAAAGCCCGAAATAAAAAACCTAAAAAAGATAACATTTGCTAAGAGTGGACTTGCCTAGTTGAAACATTCGTTTGATGGCACTCTCATTTTCATATGGGGTGGTTTGTTTTTGGTTGGCAGGATAAGTTTCTCAGTGGGAGAAATTTTACTGTTGATTGGATTGAGCGTAGAATCAGGTCATCTCAAGGACTGGTGGAGTCCAAAAGAGAGTTGCTTGGTGATCAAAGAAGGTTTGTTCTCAGCAGCAGGAGTTTTTGAGCTGGCGACGGTGTTCCTCGCCGCCGGTCTATACATGACGGCGGTACGAGCACAGAGATTGTTTGAAGATCAAGTAAACGTGAGAAGAGAGGTGCTGGAAAGTTACCATATCCACAGTTCGCCGCCCCGGTCACCACCGCTGCAGCCGATGCCGCCAATTGCGAGAGAGGACCCTGTGATCAGACATAGCCATCATCCAGAGTCTCCCTTTTTGTTCCTGCTCCCATCTTCAGCTGCTTTCTGCAAACAGCTCTCTCGTTGATTATTATTATTATTTTTTTAAAGGAGATGGTCTTATGAATTTGTATAAAATAGGTTAAATTCTATTTTGATTCGGTTAGTTGTTAACTTTTGTTTATATATATTAATAAGCAATAATTTAACGTCAAATTTCAAGAAATTTTTGGTAGTGTTGATTAAAATTGTGATATGAGATAAGGTGTGAGATCTCACACCGGTAGGAGAACGAGCTATTCTTTACAAGTGTATAGAAACCTTTCCGTGGCAAATTCATTTAAAAAACCCTGAAGGGAAGCTCGAATATTTACAAGTGTATAGAAACCTTTCCGTGGCAAATTCATTTAAAAAACCCTGAAGGGAAGCTCGAATAGAGCAATATCTGTTAGTAGTGGACTTGGGCCATTGCAAATGATATCAGAGCCAGACATCGGGCGATGTGCCAGCGAGGAAGTTGTTCCCCGAAGGGAGTAGACACGAAGTGGTGTGCCAGTAAGGATGGCGATGTGCCAGCGAGGAAGTTGTTCCCCGAAGGGAGTAGACACGAAGTGGTGTGCCAGTAAGGATGATGGGCCTTGGAGGAGGTAGACAAGAGGTGGTGTGCCAGTAAGAACGCTGGTCCCCAAAAGAGATGAATTTGATAGGGGTCCCACATCAATTGGAGAAAGAAACGAGTGCCAATGAGGATGTTGGGCCCTGAAGGGGGGTTCCTTGAATTAAGTAGACACAAGGCGGTGTGCTAGTAAGGACACTGGTCCTCGAAGAAAGTGGATTTGGTAGGGGTCCCACATTGATTGGAGAAATGAATGAAGAGGATGCTGGGGCTTGAAGGAGGGTTCCCTGAACGAAGTAGACACGAGGCGGTGTACCAGTAAGGACACTGGTCCCCAAAGGGAGGTGGAATTGGTAGGGGTCTCACATTGATTGGAGAAAGTAACGAGTGTAAGCGAGGATGCTGGATCTTGAAGGGGAGTTCCCTGAACGAAGTAGGCACAAGGCAGTGTCCCAGTAAGGACACTGGTTCCCGAAGGAGGTGGATTTGGTAGGGGTCCCACATTGATTGAAGAAAGAAACGAGTGCGAGCGAGGACGTTGGGCCCTAAAGGGGGGTTCCCCGAAGGAAGTAGACACAAGGCATGTTCCAATAAGGACGCTGGGCCTCAAAAGGGGTGGATTTAGTAGGTGTCCCACATCGAATGGAGAAAGGAACGAGTGTCAGCGAGGACGTTAGAAAGTGATACCACACTCAATCTTCTGTATTCTTAAATGACGGCGAGACGTGTAAAAGAGATAACGCTATCAACCTTATAATCCCTTAATTAAGATTGGGAGGAAGGATAACATAATCTATTCTTATCGAGATTGTGTGTAGCAACTTGATCATATCATTATCCAACTAATTATCCCACAAAAAAAAAAACAAATAAATTGAGTGTTCTTTCAATCACATCTTTTCCTAAGCTCGTGTTCATTTCGAGACCCTAAAAAACACAATTTAAAAATTAAAAAAATGTTAAATTTAAAGTTGCCGCCAAATTCAAACGCCAAGAGATAGGCGGGCGTTGACCAATCAGACATCCAACGGCTCAGATGCAAAGCATTGACCATTAAGTCAACATCATGTCTGGTCTTTATTTTAGCCTATATTAATTAATCAAAAGTACATGTTTTATTTACCAACATTTTGAGTGCTTTTTTCTTCCTTTTAACTTAGCTTCTAAATAAATATTTATCCAAAATCATTTGATTTTTTTAATTAAAAAATAAATTATAAATATTATAAATATTTATTTTATTGAGTATTTTTTTTGTTTGTTAACTTACCACTCAAATGAAATTTAATCAGAATAGTTTAAAATCACGTTGATGATGTGAGCAACTCGAATAAAGTTTCAAGTTATAGGGTTGGATCATTCTTTTTTTAATTATTTAAAATAATCTTAATTATCCACTACGGACGACTAAAATTTCATAAAGTTCAAATATCAAACATTTATAAGTCACAATGCATTACTATCATAGTTACAATCGTTAAATATTCTTAATCTTTTCAATATTATGGTAGATTAGGATTGTAATCCTATTTTCGAGTTAATCGGGTTGACCTCAAAAAAAAATATCAACTCATGAACTAAATTCAATTTTTTTTTATTATTTTAACAATATTAAACCAAACCCAAAAAGGAAAAAACTTAAAATTTTCAGTTACTCAATAAAAAAAAAAAAGAAAAAAAAAAAGTCCAAGGGAACGACCAAAGGGAGTGGCGCCCTTTTTGTTCATTTGGGGGTACTTTTTGGCGGGGGAAGAAGCGTTTTTCAGGCAAGGGTATTTTCGGCATTAAAAAAAACAGCAGAGAGAGTAGCTAGGGTTTCTTCCGCCCCCGCGCTCTCTCTTTTGGTTGTATATATTTAAGATTGGATTTTCAGATCCCGCTTGCGGCCACTGCATTTGTGTCGGTTTGATTCCTATTTCATCCTCTCATCCCTTCCTCTCTAATTCTTTCCCTCTGCATTTTCCTTTCAATACTTCGCCTTCCCTCCGATCTCTGCCATTTTTTTCACTCTACTCTGATCTCTTTCTCCCCTTTCGTTTCCGCCATTGATTTTCCTTTCTGGGTTTGATCTGTTTCTCAGATCCCCCTTCTCGATCTCGCTTCCCCTGTTTCCTCTGTCTCTGATCGACTCTTTGCGAGATACCCATCGTTTGATTCTCTGATCTCTAATCGTTTCACTCACTACCCACTTCGAGTTTCGTGTTTTTGAAATCTGGGTTTTTCTTAGATCTCTCCAATACCAACGGATGATGATGGATCCAAGCGATAGAGTGAGTATTCGCCTCTGTTTTTGAGATTTTCCTTCCTTTTTCACTTCAGTTTCTGATCGGTGGTTACTAATGTTGTAGGTATCGGAATCGGAGGACATATCCAGCAAAAACTCCGGCGGGGTATCATCGGAGGAGAGTCAAGTGAACGAGCAGAACAAGAAGACCTGTGCTGACTGCGGCACTTCAAAAACCCCCTTATGGAGAGGCGGCCCAGCTGGTCCAAAGGTGATTTCATTGATCGATCTCAACTCTAATGGAGTTCATAAGCTATATCTCTCGATCCTTGTCTCAGATTTTTGTTTTTTCTGTCTGATTTCGAACAGTCTCTCTGCAATGCGTGTGGGATTAGAAGTAGGAAGAAGAGGAGAGCGATTTTGGGGTTAAGCAAAGGAGTTGTTGAGGATAAGAAGAACAAAAGGAGCAATAGTTGCAACAATATTAGCAATAGTAAGCTAAGAGATAGCTTGAAACAGAGGCTCATGGCTTTGGGGAGAGAGGTTTTGATGCAGAGATATAGCGTTGAGAGGCAGAGGAAGAAGCTGGGAGAGGAAGAACAAGCTGCTGTGTTGTTAATGGCGCTCTCATATGGGTCTGTTTTCGCTTGAAAACAGCCATTAACGAAGATCAGAAAGAGCAATAAAGAAGAAACCAAAATCTAACCTAGAAGAAGAAGTATATTGAGTGAAATTCTGTTAGTTCTTTATTATTCCTATAGATCTCTCCTAACCTAGAAGAAGAAGTATATTGAGTGAAATTCTGTTAGTTCTTTATTATTCCTATAGATCTCTCTATCTTTTTTGTTGTATTAACTAACCATTGTTTTTTGGATGTTGGAGAGTATTATGAGTACTGTAGTGTTGTGGTGAAGAGTTTGATAATGAATTTTGTTGAGCATTGTCATTGCTGATTCTTGTCTCTTGATGATCATTGATATTAATGATGATGATGAAGAATAAAACTCCGTTTGAACTTGTTAATTGGAGATTTTTGTTCTTATTTATGGGGTATTTTTATATGATAGGTTGGATCTTGAATGCAATCCAAACAAAAAGTAACATGGAAAAAGGGTTCACGGTAAAAGAACCGAGTTAATGAAAAAAGATGCAATGGAATGGAATAGTTTGTTTTCCTCGCCAACTCATGTGGGATCTTATAATCCACCCCCTTGGAGGCCCAACGTTCACACTATCTAGTATCTGCCTCTAATATCATTTGTAGCAAACTCAAACTCGTTTCCCTCCCCAACTAATGTGGGATCTCACAATCCACCCCCTTGGAGGCCCAACGTTCACACTATCTAGTATCTGCCTTTAATATCATTTGTAACAAACTCAAACCTATTGCTAGTGATATTGTATGCTTTAGTTTCATTCCTCTCAATAACCAATGTGAGATCTCACAATCTACCCCTTTGGGAGCTTGTTAGAGTTCAAACTCACCGTCAGCAGATATTGTCTGCTTTAACTCGTTACTTGAAGACGTCAGCCTCACGATTTTTAGAATGCATATGATAGAGAGAGTTCTCCATGTCCTTATAAGAAACGCCCCGTTCCCCCCTCCAACTAACGTGGGATCTCACAAGAAATCGAGTGAATTCTAATATTATTAAATGGTTGAAATAATGAGTGAAATGGAATTTTAACTTTATAAATTATGTAAAGAGGATATAAATGTTGTGTCATTCTAGTATTATGGTTGATTGTTTTTTCCATTAAACTTAATTACTTATTTACTTTAATTTTTAATTTATAGGGTAATTTTGGAATTGCCTTCTGAGTATTAATATATATAAATTTTATTTCTCAAAATAGTTAATATGTTTTACTATAAATAAATTTTTGTTAAAAATATAGCATTAGAAACATTTTATTTATTTATTTATTTTAAATATGACGTATTTTACAAGATGAAGAAAATATTGTAAACAATGAAAATAAAAATTAATAGCAAAAAAGAGAAATTTATAAAATAAATAAACAATTTTGAGAAAAAGAAAATAGTTAATAAATAAAATAATTGTTATCCGGAGATGCATGGGGTGGAGAAGAAGGAAATGGATTTTCCGCATCCAATCATTTTTCTCCAAATAAATTTATCATTTGGATAACTGTCCTTTTCATTATTTCTATATTTTTATATTAAATATAATTTTTTTAAAAAAAAGTAACTTCCATTTACCACGGTGAAANAAAAAAAAAAAAAAAAAAAAAAAAAAAAAAAAAAAAAAAAAAAAAAAAAAAAAAAAAAAAAAAAAACAATTATTTATATGTTAAAAATTAGAATCAGAGGGTGAGGAGTTATCAGCTAAAGAAACTTTGCTGAGCCGGCTAGGCAGCAGCCGGACGCCATGGACGGGGGTTTTTCTTCTTCCTGTCCACCGCTTTTGAGCTCCATAAACTGCTCTATGAGCCAAAGCCTTCCCCACATTGGAGCTCGCGGCGGCGGCTTTTGAGCTCGGGTTCTTCTCTGGCCTTGTTGGTTGATTTCCGGTGGCGGCGGTGGCGGGCGTGGTGACGGCGGGATCAAAACCTCTCGAATCGGGTCGCTCGGAACTCATTAGTTTGAAATGAAGGGGATGAAGAACTGGTAGTTTGTAAAAATCCAATTTTTGTGGAATATATTTTGTTTTTGTTCTCTTCTTACAAGTTAAGGAACATGAGATTCCATAACATAAATCCCAAACCCAAACTTAATTCTATTTGTTTAATTTGGTTTGGAATATAATTTGATTGGTTTGGTGGAGTTGAAGAAGGTTGGAATTTTGTTTAGTGGGTCGTGTCCAATAAAAAAATTATTAAATTATACGTTCCGTCTTCAAAATTTTAAACTCACATAGATTAGTCGTCGAGATCGTGTAGTCTATATAGTCTCAACCTTTCATATTTCTTTCTAATAAATCTTTACGTTAACCGATTAATACGTTAATGCTTGAATAGTATATTAATTTCGTATTTTTTTTATATAAATTATGCTACAAATTACTTTTAAGCAACGAAGAATCCAATATAATTATTTATATATAGAGAAGTCCATTTAAGTAATAGGGTCGAGACTCACGAATTTGTCCAAACCAGACAAGAAATGAAAGAACAAACGAAAATAGATTAATATGTTGTAATAAGTTTTTTGAAGTTATATATATATATATATTTGTTAGGAAATATTATTGGATTTATTAATATGTTTTATATTTTTAATTATATTAAAAAATGGGAATAATTAATTCATTTATTTTTGTAATAAAATATTAAGAAATTTTTTTCACAATCCCAGTAAATTCTCTATCTGAAATTCATTAGTGAAAATAAATAAATGGATCATTATCGGTCTCGGGGACGTTAAAAATATGAACTTTTAGACACAAAAATGAAAGTTTATTATTGTATTAGACCCAACCCGTAACGTTGAAGTATTANAAAAAAAAAAAAAAAAATCACCAAAGGTTAAACTTTTGATAGAAGCTTACAATAAGGTGTTAGAGAATCTTGTAGCTTTTAAGCAACCTTTGGTGGAAGTAATTCTGTAATTCAAATTCTCTGCGTGTTCTTCTCCACTTTCTTCTTTCTCTTTATTACCAATGTTTAAAACACATCCGCCATTGACGACCACGAATGAAGCTTTGATCGATCCATATGGGAAGGAGAAAAGCTATGGCGGTAACACATGAGGATCTTCACCCAAGTCGAAGGAGCTCTGAATTAGGCAGCAAAATGGGGACTTTTCTCATCATTTTAACCGTCCTTTGTGGCCTTTGTTGCTTCATTCTTTGCCTCGTTGCCGAGTCCACTCGTTCTCAGGTACGTATCTCACCGACCCTTTTGACGATTTTTGTGTTCGGTATGATCTTGTCAATAGAAATGTCTATTTAACCCTCGAGGCTGAAGAATAGGGTAAAAGAGTAAGAAGAGATTTCTCTTCGTTAGCTAAATTGAGCTAGAGATGAGAATATATTCTTTGTCTATAACAGCCAAAGTCCACTGTTACTAGATATTGTCCTCTTTGGACTTTCCCTTTCGAGCTTCCCCTCAAGGTATACCACTAGCTAATTTATGTCCCACATCGGTTGGAGGGGAGAATGCAACACCCTAAGGTGAAAATCTCTTCCTAGCAGACGCGTTTTAAAGAAGCCTTGAGGGGAAGTTCAAGAGGGAAAATCCAAAAAGGACAATATTCGTTAACATGAGCTTGAGCTGTTACATTGTCCCTGTCATTGCACACCGAGCCCACCTCGTCCCTACCTCACATATATGTATATCATTGGATTTATTAGAATGTTTTAGGTATATTAAAAAAATTAAAATTCTAATATTGCGAGAATAAAAATGAAATAGGTGACCGAATGGAGCATGTTTTTTTAACAACCTAGGAGGAGCTAGGTTTAGATATGGGTTTGCATGTTTTTTCTGACCTTTTTCATAGGTGATATGGATGGGTAGAGACGAGAATAATAACAAGAAGGGAGAGAAGAGATGCTGGTACAGCGGCAGTGGGAAGACGCCGCTGGTGTGCACGGCGAGCGCGTTTCTTGGCATGGCGGTGATGATGGTGGTGCAACATTTGTACGTGTTGATTGCAGTGAGTAAGTCGCCGCCGCCTGCTCTCATTGCTTGGGACCCTTCTTTTGCCACTTCCAAATCTCTAACCTTTCAAGCTGCTTTCTTCTTCGTTTCAACATGGTAATCATCTACACCTCCATTATTTCTCTCCTTTATTCAAACCCAAGTTAAGCATATTCCTTCACCCCAACTTAATACTTTTCATATTCGAGCATATTACACAACCTAAGCCCACCAATAACAAATATTGTTCTTTTTAGATTTTCCCTTTCAGGGTTCTCCTCAAAGTTTTTAAAACACGTCTCTAGTGAGAGGTTTTCACACCCTTATAAAGAATGTTCCGTTCTTCCCTCAATCAATGTGGGATCTCACAAAAGTCCAAAAATGACAATATTTGCTCGTGATGAGCTTGGTGTTACAAATGGTATCAGAGGCAGACACCGAGCGATATGCCAGCAAAGATGCTGGGCCTCGAAGGAATTGGATTGAAGGAGTCCCAGATCGATTGGAGAAGGGAACGAGTGCCTGAAAAAACGGTGGGTCACGACAAAGAGTGGATTATGATATTCTTTATAAGGGTGTGAAACCTATTCCTATCCTACAGGTTTTTAAAATTTTGAGGGAAAGCCCGAAATAAAAAACCTAAAAAAGATAACATTTGCTAAGAGTGGACTTGCCTAGTTGAAACATTCGTTTGATGGCACTCTCATTTTCATATGGGGTGGTTTGTTTTTGGTTGGCAGGATAAGTTTCTCAGTGGGAGAAATTTTACTGTTGATTGGATTGAGCGTAGAATCAGGTCATCTCAAGGACTGGTGGAGTCCAAAAGAGAGTTGCTTGGTGATCAAAGAAGGTTTGTTCTCAGCAGCAGGAGTTTTTGAGCTGGCGACGGTGTTCCTCGCCGCCGGTCTATACATGACGGCGGTACGAGCACAGAGATTGTTTGAAGATCAAGTAAACGTGAGAAGAGAGGTGCTGGAAAGTTACCATATCCACAGTTCGCCGCCCCGGTCACCACCGCTGCAGCCGATGCCGCCAATTGCGAGAGAGGACCCTGTGATCAGACATAGCCATCATCCAGAGTCTCCCTTTTTGTTCCTGCTCCCATCTTCAGCTGCTTTCTGCAAACAGCTCTCTCGTTGATTATTATTATTATTTTTTTAAAGGAGATGGTCTTATGAATTTGTATAAAATAGGTTAAATTCTATTTTGATTCGGTTAGTTGTTAACTTTTGTTTATATATATTAATAAGCAATAATTTAACGTCAAATTTCAAGAAATTTTTGGTAGTGTTGATTAAAATTGTGATATGAGATAAGGTGTGAGATCTCACACCGGTAGGAGAACGAGCTATTCTTTACAAGTGTATAGAAACCTTTCCGTGGCAAATTCATTTAAAAAACCCTGAAGGGAAGCTCGAATAGAGCAATATCTGTTAGTAGTGGACTTGGGCCATTGCAAATGATATCAGAGCCAGACATCGGGCGATGTGCCAGCGAGGAAGTTGTTCCCCGAAGGGAGTAGACACGAAGTGGTGTGCCAGTAAGGATGATGGGCCTTGGAGGAGGTAGACAAGAGGTGGTGTGCCAGTAAGAACGCTGGTCCCCAAAAGAGATGAATTTGATAGGGGTCCCACATCAATTGGAGAAAGAAACGAGTGCCAATGAGGATGTTGGGCCCTGAAGGGGGGTTCCTTGAATTAAGTAGACACAAGGCGGTGTGCTAGTAAGGACACTGGTCCTCGAAGAAAGTGGATTTGGTAGGGGTCCCACATTGATTGGAGAAATGAATGAAGAGGATGCTGGGGCTTGAAGGAGGGTTCCCTGAACGAAGTAGACACGAGGCGGTGTACCAGTAAGGACACTGGTCCCCAAAGGGAGGTGGAATTGGTAGGGGTCTCACATTGATTGGAGAAAGTAACGAGTGTAAGCGAGGATGCTGGATCTTGAAGGGGAGTTCCCTGAACGAAGTAGGCACAAGGCAGTGTCCCAGTAAGGACACTGGTTCCCGAAGGAGGTGGATTTGGTAGGGGTCCCACATTGATTGAAGAAAGAAACGAGTGCGAGCGAGGACGTTGGGCCCTAAAGGGGGGTTCCCCGAAGGAAGTAGACACAAGGCATGTTCCAATAAGGACGCTGGGCCTCAAAAGGGGTGGATTTAGTAGGTGTCCCACATCGAATGGAGAAAGGAACGAGTGTCAGCGAGGACGTTAGAAAGTGATACCACACTCAATCTTCTGTATTCTTAAATGACGGCGAGACGTGTAAAAGAGATAACGCTATCAACCTTATAATCCCTTAATTAAGATTGGGAGGAAGGATAACATAATCTATTCTTATCGAGATTGTGTGTAGCAACTTGATCATATCATTATCCAACTAATTATCCCACAAAAAAAAAAACAAATAAATTGAGTGTTCTTTCAATCACATCTTTTCCTAAGCTCGTGTTCATTTCGAGACCCTAAAAAACACAATTTAAAAATTAAAAAAATGTTAAATTTAAAGTTGCCGCCAAATTCAAACGCCAAGAGATAGGCGGGCGTTGACCAATCAGACATCCAACGGCTCAGATGCAAAGCATTGACCATTAAGTCAACATCATGTCTGGTCTTTATTTTAGCCTATATTAATTAATCAAAAGTACATGTTTTATTTACCAACATTTTGAGTGCTTTTTTCTTCCTTTTAACTTAGCTTCTAAATAAATATTTATCCAAAATCATTTGATTTTTTTAATTAAAAAATAAATTATAAATATTATAAATATTTATTTTATTGAGTATTTTTTTTGTTTGTTAACTTACCACTCAAATGAAATTTAATCAGAATAGTTTAAAATCACGTTGATGATGTGAGCAACTCGAATAAAGTTTCAAGTTATAGGGTTGGATCATTCTTTTTTTAATTATTTAAAATAATCTTAATTATCCACTACGGACGACTAAAATTTCATAAAGTTCAAATATCAAACATTTATAAGTCACAATGCATTACTATCATAGTTACAATCGTTAAATATTCTTAATCTTTTCAATATTATGGTAGATTAGGATTGTAATCCTATTTTCGAGTTAATCGGGTTGACCTCAAAAAAAAATATCAACTCATGAACTAAATTCAATTTTTTTTTATTATTTTAACAATATTAAACCAAACCCAAAAAGGAAAAAACTTAAAATTTTCAGTTACTCAATAAAAAAAAAAAAGAAAAAAAAAAAGTCCAAGGGAACGACCAAAGGGAGTGGCGCCCTTTTTGTTCATTTGGGGGTACTTTTTGGCGGGGGAAGAAGCGTTTTTCAGGCAAGGGTATTTTCGGCATTAAAAAAAACAGCAGAGAGAGTAGCTAGGGTTTCTTCCGCCCCCGCGCTCTCTCTTTTGGTTGTATATATTTAAGATTGGATTTTCAGATCCCGCTTGCGGCCACTGCATTTGTGTCGGTTTGATTCCTATTTCATCCTCTCATCCCTTCCTCTCTAATTCTTTCCCTCTGCATTTTCCTTTCAATACTTCGCCTTCCCTCCGATCTCTGCCATTTTTTTCACTCTACTCTGATCTCTTTCTCCCCTTTCGTTTCCGCCATTGATTTTCCTTTCTGGGTTTGATCTGTTTCTCAGATCCCCCTTCTCGATCTCGCTTCCCCTGTTTCCTCTGTCTCTGATCGACTCTTTGCGAGATACCCATCGTTTGATTCTCTGATCTCTAATCGTTTCACTCACTACCCACTTCGAGTTTCGTGTTTTTGAAATCTGGGTTTTTCTTAGATCTCTCCAATACCAACGGATGATGATGGATCCAAGCGATAGAGTGAGTATTCGCCTCTGTTTTTGAGATTTTCCTTCCTTTTTCACTTCAGTTTCTGATCGGTGGTTACTAATGTTGTAGGTATCGGAATCGGAGGACATATCCAGCAAAAACTCCGGCGGGGTATCATCGGAGGAGAGTCAAGTGAACGAGCAGAACAAGAAGACCTGTGCTGACTGCGGCACTTCAAAAACCCCCTTATGGAGAGGCGGCCCAGCTGGTCCAAAGGTGATTTCATTGATCGATCTCAACTCTAATGGAGTTCATAAGCTATATCTCTCGATCCTTGTCTCAGATTTTTGTTTTTTCTGTCTGATTTCGAACAGTCTCTCTGCAATGCGTGTGGGATTAGAAGTAGGAAGAAGAGGAGAGCGATTTTGGGGTTAAGCAAAGGAGTTGTTGAGGATAAGAAGAACAAAAGGAGCAATAGTTGCAACAATATTAGCAATAGTAAGCTAAGAGATAGCTTGAAACAGAGGCTCATGGCTTTGGGGAGAGAGGTTTTGATGCAGAGATATAGCGTTGAGAGGCAGAGGAAGAAGCTGGGAGAGGAAGAACAAGCTGCTGTGTTGTTAATGGCGCTCTCATATGGGTCTGTTTTCGCTTGAAAACAGCCATTAACGAAGATCAGAAAGAGCAATAAAGAAGAAACCAAAATCTAACCTAGAAGAAGAAGTATATTGAGTGAAATTCTGTTAGTTCTTTATTATTCCTATAGATCTCTCTATCTTTTTTGTTGTATTAACTAACCATTGTTTTTTGGATGTTGGAGAGTATTATGAGTAATGTAGTGTTGTGGTGAAGAGTTTGATAATGAATTTTGTTGAGCATTGTCATTGCTGATTCTTGTCTCTTGATGATCATTGATATTAATGATGATGATGAAGAATAAAACTCTGTTTGAATTTGTTAATTGGAGATTTTTGTTCTTATTTATGGGGTATTTTTATATGATAGGTTGGATCTTGAATGCAATCCAAACAAAAAGTAACATGGAAAAAGGGTTCCGGTAAAAGAACCGAGTTAATGAAAAAAAGATGCGATGGAATGGAATAGTTTGTTTTCCTCGCCAACTCATGCGGGATCTTATAATCTAGCCCCTTGGAGGTCTCGTTTCCCTCACCAACACTAACGTGTGATCTCACAATCTACCCCTTTGGAAGCCCAACGTTCACACTATCTAGTATCTGACTGTAATATCATTTGTAGCAAACTCAAACTCGTTTCCCTCACCAACTAATGTGGGATCTCACAATCCACCCCTTTGGAGGCCCAACGTTCACACTATCTAGTATCTGACTCTAATATCATTTGTAGCAAACTCAAACTCGTTTCCCTCACCAACTAATGTGGGATCTTACAATCCACCCCTTGGAGGCCCAACGTTCACACTATCTAGTATCTGCCTTTAATATCATTTGTAACAAACTCAAACCTATTGCTAGTGATATTGTATGCTTTAGTTTCATTCCTCTCAATAACCAATGTGAGATCTCACAATCTACCCCATTGGGAGCTTGTTAGAGTTCAAACTCACCGTCAGCAGATATTGTCTGCTTTAGCTCGTTACTTAAAGACGTCAGCCTCACGATTTTTAGAATGCATATGATAGAGAGAGTTCTCTATGTCTTTATAAGAAACACCTCGTTCCCCCCTCCAACCAACGTGGGATCTCACAAGAAATCGAGTGGATTCTAATATTATTAAATGGTTGAAATAATGAGTGAAATGGAATTTTAAAGAGGATATAAATGTTGTGTCATTCTAGTATTATGGGTGATTGTTTTTTTTAAAAAAATTATACATATGTATAAATTTTATTTTTTCCATTAAACTTAATTACTTATTTACTTTAATTTTTAATTTATAGGGTAATTTTGGAATTGCCTTCTGAGTATTAACATATATATAAATTTTATTTCTCAAAATAGTTAATATGTTTTACTATAAATAAATTTTTGTTAAAAATATAGCATTAGAAACATTTTATTTATTTATTTTAAATTTGACGTATTTTACAAGATGAAGAAAATATTGTAAACAATGAAAATAAAAATTAATAGCAAAAAACAGAAATTTATAAAATAAATAAACAATTTTGAGAAAAAGAAAATAGTTAATAAATAAAATAATTGTTATCCGGAGATGCATGGGGTGGAGAAGAAGGAAATGGATTTTCTGCATCCAATCATTTTTCTCCAAATAAATTTATCATTTGGATAACTGTCCTTTTCATTATTTCTATATTTTTATATTAAATATAATTTTTTTAAAAAAAAGTAACTTCCATTTACCACGGTGAAAAAAGTCATGGGTCATTTAAAAGAACNTTTTTTTTTTTTTTTTTTTTTAGTCTAAGGGTATTACTCAAAGTCATTAAGCTGCCTTATAGACCTAGAAGACTGCTGTGGTAACTCGGGAATGGAGCTGGTTAGGGTTGTGTGACTTGATAGTTTAGTTGGATTACCCTGCACGACAGATTTGTCCTAAAGGGGGGCGTGGATCACACGAGTAGTAATTAGTTCCACAGTACTTTTAAATGGAAATCCATTGGAGACTACATACGAGGTAGACTTGCTAAATTTTATATCTATCCAGTAACTCCTCTATACATTTTGCCGATTGGTCCATTGCTTTCATTGTAACTTCTTGCCACTCATTTAATTTAATCCCACTTTTTTTTTGTGCTATCGAGTCCTGTAAGCAACAAATAATACGTAAGTGCAAAAAAGAGTTAGGTAGTGTCAAAAATGATAATAAAGGCGTTATGAAATGCATCTTTCTATTCATACAGCAAACAACAACTTAGATGAACTAGCTAAATCAACTCTATGTTTGTTCTTAATCGTTTAGTACCGACTCATCGATGAGTTACTAACCAATAATCTAAATTGGTACACTTATCGAGTTTAAGAGTATAAATTAGCTCCCTCCCTCGGACGTGCCAATTTAGGGCTCTAAAATTATTCAAATAAAAGGAGCTTCATTTTGAAAAAAAGATTCCAAAAGATTTAAACCTTTTGTTTTCCAAATTTAAAAAAAAAATG
>NW_019272302.1:0-8149 GCF_002738345.1 Cucurbita maxima | reverse complement strand
GAGTTTGAATATCATTTTCTTGAGCTTGGTTTGAGTTTGAATATCAATTTCTTGAGCTTGGTTTGAGTTTGAATATCAATCGCTTGAGCTTGGTTTGAGTTTGAATATCATTTTCTTGAGCTTGGTTTGAGTTTGAATATCAATTTCTTGAGCTTGGTTTGAGTTTGAATATCAATCGCTTGAGCTTGGTTTGAGTTTGAATATCATTTTCTTGAGCTTGGTTTGAGTTTGAATATCAATTTCTTGAGCTTGGTTTGAGTTTGAATATCAAGTTCTTGAGCTTGGTTTGCGTTTGAATATCAATTTCTTGAGCTTGGTTTGAGTTTGAATATCAATTTCATTTCTCTAAACATCAGGAAAGAGTGAGATGCACGTCTGTTGTAGACCCGATCCAAGTGTTAAAACGAACATCACAACTAGTGAAGAGTTCTTGCCTCGCCAAAATGGCGATCTAACGATCATGTATGATGTGACAAGAACCTATGATTCAAGTTATTGGGCACAAGTCAAAATTTCTAACCATAATCCTCTTGGTCGTCTTGATTATTGGAAGTTGAGCTGGGAATGGATGAAGGATGAGTTCATCTATTCAATGAAAGGTGCTTATCCTTCTGTTGTTGATTCTACTGATTGCATTTTTGGTAGACAAGGCACTTATTATAAGGATTTAGACTTTGCCAATGTATTAAGCTGTGAAAAAAAGCCAACAATTGTTGATTTGCCTCCAACTAAGGCCAACGACACTACGCTCGGGTTGATCCCGTTCTGTTGTCGAAATGGGACGATCTTGCCTTCTCATATGGACTCAAGCAAGTCGATTTCAGCGTTTCAAATGCAAGTTTTTAAAATGCCACCAGATCTCAATAGATCTCAGATTACACCACCTCAGAATTGGAAGATCAGTGGCGTTCTAAACCCGACGTATAAATGTGGTGCTCCATTGAGGGTAAGTCCTAGCGAATTCCCAGACTCAAGTGGTTTACCATTGAATTCGACTGCAGTGGCTAGTTGGCAGGTTGTTTGTAATATAACCCACGTCAAGGACGACACACCAAAATGCTGTGTTTCATTTTCAGCTTACTACAACGATTCTGTCGTCCCGTGTAGAACGTGTGCTTGTGGATGCCCGCATAATGCTGCTCGTACATGTAATGCAACGTCCTCTGCAATGCTCCTCCCACCGGAAGCCCTTCTTGTTCCGTTTGAGAATAGGACCGCCATGGCTGTGGCTTGGGCTGGTCTTAAACACTACCCAATTCCCAATCCCATGCCTTGTCCTGATAACTGTGGTGTGAGTATCAATTGGCATTTGTATACCGATTATAGAGACGGATGGAGTGCAAGGATTACTCTCTTCAACTGGGACGAAGTGAACTTTGCAGATTGGTTTGCTGCAGTTCAGATGAAGAAAGCAGCACCTGGTTTCCAGGCAATGTACTCGTTCAACGCGACGACCTTGGAACTGGATGGTGCCAATAATACTATCTTTATGCAGGGTAATCCTGGACTAAACTATCTCGTAGGCGAAACGGACGGAGTCCACCCAGAAAGGGATCCGAGGGTACCCGGAAAACAGCAATCTGTGATATCATTTACAAAGAAGAACATACAAGTTCTTAACATGGCTGCTGGAGATGGGTTCCCCACTAAAGTGTTCTTCAATGGGGAAGAATGTCTACTTCCAAAATCATTCCCTGTTAACGACAGCCGAAGGAACTTAGCTTCGTTAATTCCGAGCATCCTAATGCTACTATTCGTGTTCGTGTTTGTTCAGCAATAGCCCGGAAAGAACGAGAAGAATCACATTATGTTGTAGCTGCTGTTAATTGTTTTATTCTTTGAAGGATTGAAGATGAAATGGAGCATTTTCAGGGACTGACTGAGATGAACACTGAGAAATGATAGGTTTTATGGTCACTCAACACTAGAAGAAGCTACACCATGGCTCTGCCAGTTCTCCTGGCTTGTATTTTTTGAACTTTTGTGAATTTTGTTATTATAAATGTTTCCCCTACTTTTCCTCATATATCAATTAGGACCTTTGTTTTTTATATATTTATGATTCGAACTCTTTTTGGGGCAACATTTTCGATTCGAAAGTTTCTTTTCTTATGAAATTTAGTGTTAAAATTATATTTATGAGAACAGATTTTAGACGGACTTAAGGGCATGTATTATATATTGTGAGATCTCACGTCGATTGGAAAGGGAAAACGAAACATTAAAGAGGGTGGAAACTTGAGACACGTTTTAAAACCGTAAAGCTGACGGCAATGCGTAATAGACTAAAACAGTTAATATCTACTAACAATATCATGAGATCCCACAGAGGATGTTTGGTGGATTATGAGATCCTACCGAGGATGTTGGACCCTCAAAGGGCAGATTGTGAAATCCCACGCAAGAGAGATGAACAAAACATTCCTTATAAGAGTGTAGAAACCTCTCCAGACATATTTTAAAACCGTGAAGCTGATGGCAATACAAAGCAGACAATATTTGCTAGCGATGGACTTGAGTCACACCATGTTATATAAAACGAGAGAAAATAGCTGAAAGTGAAAGACGAATATGAATGGCAATGAAAATCTCAAAATTTTACGATTACAAAAGGATAACTTAGTATCTCTAAACTGGTGTCTTGAACCATATAGCAGAATATGTACATGAAAGTGAACTGCAATTGCTATGAACATAGGAAGAGTATTGTTTCAGTAGGTTATGGAGTCATAAGGGGTCCTTAAACCTGGCAATTGCATCAAAAATCTCAATTCCATGAGCCAAGAGCACCGACGTAGCGCCCAATTCCACAACCAGACTCGAGTTCGTCTCTCTGTGGAAGCGGTCGAAAGAATCTGCACATTATGCAATTTGCATACTATGCTTCAGTGCTAAATGAACTTCACAATATTACATCTAAAATGATCTGCCTGCTGATAAGCAATGGCTGTTCATAATGGCTGTTCATATGCTTTCCAAGCTAGACCAACATTCTTAAACAGGAGTATTATGATGAAACCATTCCAACTCACTTTCAGCTGTTGCAATGCTTCCCTGCTGCTGTGAAACAACATATTTACAAAGTTTATTAGTAATAATTCATCTTACGAATACACCGGGGAGGGAGAGTGTAACAGCCCAAGCCTACCGCTAGTAGATATTGTCCATTTTGGCTCACGGTTCTGCTAAGGAGAGATTTCCACACCCTTTTAAGGAATGTTTCGTTCCCCTCTCAAACTGATGTGGGCTTGGGCTGTTACAAGGGGTGTGTTGCGCAAAATACAATGGTACTGCAATCTAACCTGTTTAAGAAGTGCACTCATTAGGTCCTCCTCCTGACCAAAGTGTTCAGAAAAAAGGTCAGTTTGACTGCTAGTTTCCGAAGCTCGTTCCATTTTAACTCTCACCGAGCCATCATCGAAAAGAGGATTGAGTTGTTGACCCATACTTTGGGCATTCCCATTGTCACTTCCTTCTTCCAACAAGAACATGGCCTTGCCTACCGTAGATGTGTGCCTGTTATGTCCATTTTGTTGGCTAGAGGCATACCCTTGATGACCAAATGCTGCGGTCGGAATGTCAAGACTACCTTGCGATGCATCGAAGGTCACACCTACGTGTTGCAAGTCCCAATCTGGCTTCTGAGGATGCAGATCCCTAAACATATCATAGCTTGGCACGAAACCCTCAGATCCTTTAATATCTGAGATCGAGTTAACCTCGTCCGGGAATCTTCCCTTTGGTACAATACTCGACACCCCTGGTGTACTTTGAAGTGGAAAACTGTTACCAGGTAATTCTGCAGTTTGGTTCATGGGAAAATTTGACATTGTTGAGGCTGGTGAAATTAGATTGTAGCCTCCACCTCTGCTGTTAGTCGTAAATTCATTCCTAGCCAAAACCGAACCGGCGGTTCCATTCGGCAAAATCGACTGCTGTATTGTCGGTGGAAGCCTTGTAACGCTCGTTGCTGTACATTCATTTAGGATCTGTGATCGAGCTTGTGGTTGAGGTGTCTGCATCAGTTGAGAGCTAGTTTGGCCTCCTTGGGCACTAGCTTGCATTGTCATGTTTCCATGAGATTGTGCAGAGTGTTGCTGAAGATTAGCTAGCTGTTTCGGCTCCATCGTTGTCGGAATTCCATGAAGAAGATTCATTGGTTTACTTCCATTCAAATGTGGCTGTTGTCCATCACTGAATCTCAACTTCGGATTTTCGAAGCTAAAAAAGTGGTTCCTTTGGTCAACAAGAGGCATAGGCATGCCTGATTTCGCTGTAGACCGACCAAATCCCGCTGCTTGGAGCGTAGCAAGGCTCTGTGGCTGGAGTTGACCAGCAGCAGCGAGCGTTTGAAGATCAAGCCCGTTCAACGTCGAGCCAAATGCTTCTTGGGCACTCATGAATGTGTTGTTCAAATTACTTTGTTGCAGTGTCATTCCACTTACTCTTCTCAGGTAGAGGCGATATTTCTATGCATGAAAACGTGCAGCATATTTAGAATCTACTCGGAACGTTTCAAGCAGAGAGAACAAGATACACAAGAATTCATGAACATAAACGAGCTTCTTGATCGGTCCGTACCTGAAGATGGCTGGCAACGTTTTCTCTAGTGAGTCCAGGAACATTCATCAATTCGAGAATCTTCTTTGGAACAGCCTCTGTAATTATAGATCGTATTTTACAAAGTTTAGAGAACACTTAAACCCTCGAGAAGTCAAAAATCATGCTAAGAGTTCACAAATCCAAAGAACTAAGTGCAAGAAATAACGAGAAGAAAATCCATACTCTCGATTCCTAGCTGATTAACAGCGCCCACGAACTGTTGATGAAGCTCAACGGACCAAACAACCCTCGGTTTTTTTAGGGTCGATGAGTCATCCCTCTCCTCAGCATCGTCTATGTCCTCCTTCCTCCTCTTCGAGTTCCTCCAGCTTCCTTCATTAGCAGAAGATGAATAATCTGCTTCTTCATTCGCCTTTTGCTGTCGATCGACATCCTCAACACCAGATTGCTCCAAGTCCTTCCATTCATTCTTCCGCTTACGAACAACGTGCTGCCATATGTTCTTCAACGCTTCAATTCGAACAGGTTTTATTAAGTAGTCACAAGCACCATGAGTCACTCCCTTCATAACAACGTTTTTTCCGTCGTCCACCGACATCACTACACAGAACTCCACTCATTAGAAACCAGTCCCAATCAAGCTATCATTCACTATTATGAACTAACAATATGTATTCCTTACTAATCACAGGCAAGTCCATTTCAAGTCCAATGCATTCCAGAAGCTTGAATCCATCCATGTCTGGCATATGAACATCGCTCAAAACGATATCGAACCCGTTCTTGTAACGTCTGAGGACCGATAACGCATCCTCAGCTCGACTACATTTCGTTACTGAAACACCCAAAAACAAGACAAATTCTCCATTACTAACGGACATGTTCCCTAATCCAAAAACAACTCAAAATTATAGCAAACTCATGAACATTCAAACCAGCTCACGATCTCAAATCAAGAACCCTATATCCAAAATCACAAGAAACGATAGCAAAAGTGACAGAAATTTCACTCGAACGCTCAAGAAACAATCAAATCGCATAGGGGTACTTGAAAAACGAAGTGAATAACACAGATTCGAGAGAAACCGCTACCAAAAACAAAAAATATCCAAGCGGAATCGAAAAGGATACCTTCGTAGCGACAAATCCGAAGCATCTTCTCCAAGATCATAAGGCAGGTAGGATCATCATCAACAACAAGAACACGAAGGCCGGCCGGAAACTGGAGAGGAACAGATTCACTAGGTTTCCTTACAGAGCTCGAACTCGCCGTAGACATCGATCCCTCAAATCGATTCAGATTCACCCTTCAATACCCCAAATCTCAAACGAACGAAATCAATAAAAACGCCGAATATTGAGATAGCAGCATTTTATACTTCACTTTCGGCTTAAAAAGTGGGAAAAATCAAAAGAATCCATATGGGTTTGAGATGAAATCAGAGATAGAATAAGGAAATGAGAGTTTCCGAGAGGAATTTTATACAGAGCACTTGGAGATTAGAGCAGAACGGTTGAATAACCCTGTTCGATTTAGGGGCTCGTTGTTCATTGGATTATCGTAATATTTTATTCAAAGTGGGTCACTCCTGAGAGAGTGGATCCAGCTCATACAGGACTAAGATTTAACTAACCCATATATCCAAATCTACTCTTAAAAACTTTCAAATTCTTTACACTATTTTTCATTTCTGTTCTTTGTACAAATAAGAGACAACAAAATTGCACAAAACTAGAACGATCCACTCCCTTTCATATTAGGATAAGATAGCATCTTTCACGTAGTAGAGATTCTTTCTCCTATTTCGATCGCGTGTTTGATTAAGTTACTAGACACTATATGATAGAAATAACTCTCAACGTGCTCGTTTTTATGTTCTTTTTGAGTTCGAACAGAATCTGTACTCATTAAAAGCGGTTAGATTCTTTGTATATAGTCATTTCAATCATCCTGTTGTCTTTTCTTCTACAATATATTGCATAATTTTTTACCTGACAAATTAATTGTGTTTTTCTATCTTTCGGTCGGGATAAGATATTGTTTATCTTATTCCGTAGTTGCAAACATATCAACTGTGCTTAGCCCTCTAAGGTTAGCTCAGAGATTTCCAATACTTAGTTCTCTTGGGTAGTTCGGACATGTCTAGTCATCCTAAATTTTTGTAAATATCTCTTTTAGCTATGAGATTTTGATCAAATTTACATATTCATATAAAATATGTTATTTTATTTTAATAACAAAGTTGAAAAGCATCACTATGCTTTATATTAAATATAGATCAAGTTCCTAGGAATATGCTCCATGTTTGATAAAGGAACGTTCTCTATTTTTCTCTTATTCAATTTTAGTCGATAAATTCAAATATTTAATCACAAAAACGATCCCTGAAAACGACAGCCACTCGATTTCGATAAATTAACCTTTATGATTCATCGATGAAAATACCCACTTCCAACAAAACAAAACTATTTAGGATTACCCGAGTCTCAGACGATGAAATTAGCTAAAAAAGAAAACATAAAACTAACTATCTCGTATCTTATGAAAAAAAATAGTCAAATTTCGGTAGTTGACTTTGTCGTATTAACTACACGACGTGTTTAAAACACATATTTGAGGGTTTGAAAAGAGAAAAAGGGAGGATTTTAGGGTTGACCCAAAAGTCAATGCAAAAAATGGGCATTATTGCAAGAAAGGGCCCTTTTTGAAAGTGTCCCATAAATTGGAGAGGGACTAATTGATAAATATATAGTAAATATTGGGGGAATGGGAAAATAAAACAAAACCCAAAATTCCAATTCTACCCTTTCCTTTTCAGTCGCATGCACTGCTTTTGAAGCCTCTGCTTTTTCTTCTTCTTTTTTTAATCTCCCTTAATTCCACGTCATCTACCTTTTCACCCACTCCAGGCTTACACGTGGCAATTATCGTCTCGTGAAACACAATTAGGGCTTGTCTGGCTGGGGTGTTCTGTATTTTCTTTTTAATTATTAATTATTATTTATTTGGGATTTTAAAATTGAAAATAAGCACACACACACAAAATAATAATAATAATAATAATAATAATAAATAAATAAATAAATAAATATAAATCCCCACTTGGGTATTTGTTTATTTGTATAAATGGAGTTGAATTGCAAGAAAAGAAGTGAGCTTTTTGTAAAGTTTTTATTTATTTATATATTTATTTAAATTAATTAAATATACTGAAAAAGTATATTCTTTTCTTCTTTTTTTTTGGTTGCCTTTTGTGTCCCCTCTTGAGATGAATATGTTATATGTACATGTCATTGCCTCACTGTCAAAATCAAGTCACTACAGAATGAAAAAGGAAAAGGAAGTGAAAATTTTAATGGGCTCGGTTGATAGCGGTTGTAACTCTCGACCGTCCTTATCACTGCTAATTGAATACTAGTAACTTTGTTTGGGCTAGACTAGCTAACCATAAAGAATCTATCGGAACGATTTACCACCCACCAATCCATTCATACTCTTGAATCGAAACATTCATTATAGGAGTGTTGAAAACTCTCCCTAACATAAACGTTTTAAAACTAATGCGCAATACATAACGAGTTAAAG